>NW_016806516.1:544766-561521 GCF_001698545.2 Rhinopithecus bieti
GTCGTTTGCGTCTGCAGAGGTTTCTGCTGCTTTGTTGTTGTTTTTGTTGTTGTTGATTAGCTGTGCCCTGTCCCCAGAGGTGGAGTCTATAGAGACAGGCAGGCTTCCTTGAGCTGCTGTGAGCTCCACCCAGTTAGAGCTTCCCAGCGGCTTTGTTTACCTACTTAAGCCTCAGCAATGGCGGGCCCCCCCGCCCCACCCTGGCCGCTGGCGTGTAGGTAGAACGCAACATGCTGTGCTAACAATGAGGGAGGCTCCGTGGGCGGGCGTGGGACCCTCCCAGCCAGGTGTGGGATATAATCTCCTGGTGTGCCCATTTGCTAAGACCCTTGGTACAGGGCAGTATTAGGGTGGGAGTTACCCAATTTTCCAGGTCTTGTGTGTCTCAGTTCCCCTGGCTAGGAAAAGGGATTCCCTTCCCCTTGTGCTTCCCAGGTGAGGCAATGCCTCGCCCTGCTGCAGCTCTTGCTGGTCAGGCTGCAGCAGCTGACCAGCACCAATTGTCCGGCTCTCCCTAGTGAGATGAACCCAGTACCTCAGTTGAAAATGCGGAAATCACCTGTCTTCTGTGTCGCTCATGCTGGGAGCTGGAGACTGGAGCTGTTCCTATTCAGTCATCTTGCCTGTCTTCATGTTTTATAACTTAGTGATGTATGTTAATGTTTTCTTTTATGATTATGGATTTGCCTACTTTTCATTTTACTTCTGAAATGTTTTTCTTTCTATTTTCTCATTTTTGCATTACTCACATACAAATTGTTCATGTTACTATTTCATTTATATTTTTAAAATAATTATGTTTCTTTTAAAGTCATTTTATGCTTCTTTCTTTAAAAGCTACTTACACAAATATGAATACAGAAATCTAGCTTGCTTTTAGTTAGTGTGTGCATCGCATATCTTTTTCTATTCATTTACTTTTGCTACACCTTTTAATCTATTAATTTGTTTGCTATCAAGTTTTACTAATTTTGTCTTTTAATCAGAAGTTTTAGTTCACTTAAAGGTAACATAATCACTGATATATTTGCTTTGAAATTTACCATTTTAAAATGCTTTTTCGCTTGTTAGACAGGAGCCCTTCCCAGCTACATAAGCCCACCTTCATTATTTATCACATAGCTCCTTCTGTATTCAAACCAACACTGATATATCAGTCCTTTTCATTCTTCAAATCGTTCTGACTTCATCTTCTGCCACAGCTCTTCTGCCTCCAGTTAAAGAAAGTTTTCTGCTGTTAAGGCCTCGTGTCATTAGGTTAAGACAATGAAGATAGCACAGGAGAATCTCTCTATTTTAAGGTAAGTGATTGATTAATTGTAGCCACAAAGTCTCTTTATCATGTAATGTAACACATTTATATGTTCTAGGGACATCTTTGTGGGGCCATTCATCCTACGTCCTACAACAATACTGAAAAGAGTGGACAGTGGAAGCCATAAAATTGCATAGCTCAGATCTCCTGTAGGAAGCATTATTAACTGACAGTCCCAACAGCTGTCCTTCTGAATATACCCCAAATTTACATTGTATCAAGGCTTTCTGCATGTTCCTACGATCTGAGGAATGTGAGAATCTTTTAATGAGGAAACTTGTTTGAGAACGTGTTGGCTTAGCCCTAACTTTCTGAGAACCATGCAGAAATGTGAGTCTACTCAATCCTCATTTCTTTATCTTGTGATTCATAAACCTGAGTTGTTGTGTGATGAGTATCACCGTCTTCTCTAAAGGTCTCCATTTTATCCTTCAGGGGTGTTTAGCCCTAATAAACCTCTGACATGTGTAGTTTCATCTTGGTATTTGTTTCCCAAGTAATTTAAATGAACACTCCACTTGTGATTTAGCCTTAGATCTGCGATTAAAATATTAAATGTTAACCATCTCTCTGTTTGCTGAAGTTTTTCCAGTCACCACTGAGTTTGAGGATGCACACATTTTAATAGATCTCTCAAGACGGACTCGTGTACAAAATTGCCTGAGCTCATGTATGATTAAAGCTGTTTATAACATTAATACTTGAAGGATATCTTGAGTGTCTTGAGTAGATAGAAAAGCTTTGTTTCTCACTTTTTCTCTGTGAGACATTTTAAATTTTCTGCTTCATTGATTTCTTACTTTGAATGGGGTTTAGTAATGTCTAGTAAGTTTTGTGACATTCTAATTCTGTAGTGTTTTTTATCTTTTTTTTTTTTTTTTTTTTTTTGGCCTGGAGACCATGAGGATTTTTTCCCCTTTATCATTAAAGCCTGCTTTCCTTCCTTCCTTCCTTCCTTCCTTCCTTCCTTCCTTCCTTCCTTCCCTTTCTTCCTTTTTGTCTGTCTCTCCCTCCCTCCCTCTCTCTTTCTTTTTTTCTGTAGCAAGGTGGTAGGTGAGAGGCGGTGCATACTTGAATTTGTTTATTTTCTTTCATAAGGGAGATCTTAAATTTCACTCTTCTTTCCTTAATTTTTCTTTCTCCTTCATTATGCAGTTTCCAGAGGCCATCTCTCCCTTACTTTCAACCTTCTTTCCTCCAAAATGCTATCTTTCCAAGACTGGCTCTTCATCTTACATGAACTTTTCAATATCTTTCTCATATACAGTACTTTAATCTAACAGGAAAGGTGAATTTTCTCTTTCTAATGGTGGTTTTAGACTCATTTTACACCTGCCATCAGACTTTTTTTCCTTTTTTTAAATTTTCACACTGATATTCCCAGGCTGCTCTTGCTCTCCATGTTGACTCGCAGTGAAATGCAAGAGATAGCTCACTAAATTGGGTGTTTGATTTATATTCTTTCTTCCAGATAATCTGGTGTTTTCTGTTTATTTATTTTTTTTTTTTTGCTTTTGTCTTCTATGTATAATGAGAGCACAAGTATTATTTTTTCTTCTTTTTATTTATTTATATATCTATTTAAAGTATATTGGGATTTTTAGATATACCAGTTGTGGATATCTTGATGAACATTTATAGAAGAGTATTTCACAAACACTTCTCCCTGCATCACTCTTACCTCTACCAGCTACATAGTTTTCCTCTGTTTTATTCTTTCTTCATTTTTCTGTCTTTTCCCATAATTCTTCTTCAAATAGATTATCTTCTAAATATACTACACTAATTTCCCTATATTTCATACCTTCTTACACAGAAGATAGTAAACGATTCACAGATTTGTTGTTTATATGCTCTTAAACTTAATAAAGACCATATTTATGTATAGCAAGCGCCATTACACTAAAGTTAACATCATGCTAGGGCAAAATTATGTATTTTCCCATATACCTTCTTACACAGAAGATAGTAAACGATTCACAGATTTGTTGTTTATATGCTCTTAAACTTAATAAAGACCATATTTATGTATAGCAAGCACCATTACACTAAAGTTAACATCATGCTAGGGCAAAATTATGTATTTTCCCATTAGTGTCATCTGTCTTGGAGAGGGCATAGAAAATGATTTTTACAATCTATTTTTTACTATTAAAGTTAATATAAAATATCTGAAATGGAGTTGACAAGTGGAGATTATTTGTTCCAATTCCTTTTATTTATGAAAAAATTGAGGCTCAAAGCTACCTCATTTTACTAACAAAATATTTTCACTATTGTTAACATGTATTACATTCACTTGTAGTATTATCCTCAATTTACATATATGAATATTGATACAATGACGTAAGTAATTTATCTAAGGTTATATCACTGGCCATTGGTGAATGAGAGAATCGAACCTACACAATCTGTCCCTGAATTCTGTGATCTAAACAATACATAAAACTGCTTATCTTCATATTTATATTCAAGTGATCTTCCTCTGGCTCTCTCATATCTCATCAGTAAAGTAGAAAAATAAAATAAAAGTAAAGCAACTTTTTGAATGGAATGTTGATTACATTTTTTACCTTCTAACTAGGAACCATTTTTAAAAATAAAACTCTGGTGAGTTGCATTCAGCCTAGGATCATATAAATAACAATTGCTGAAAGAGATCTTTAACTAGGGCTTTTATGTTACCTGGTGACTGGTAGTTCTCCCGTCTAAAAAAATCATAATTTATTTTTTATTCATACAGGATTGGTTTGGTTTGGCTCACAGATCTTGGCCACTATGTCCTCTCGCGGTTATACTGCATACTTTCAGGCTGTCACAATGGAGAGAATAAGAATTTACTCTCTTAGATGGGAAGAATCACTTTCTTATTAGAGTCCTAGATGAGAAGAACTTAACAATTGCTCCTGACATTTTCATGTTTTCATGGAAGCTGTCTCTCCATCTCTTTATTCCAAATAGTAACAATAACAGTAACAGAGAAACTTGTTCAATCATTTCACATCTAATAATACATGAGGTTCACTTGAATCAATTGCCAGTTAATATTATACAAATTCACTATAAAATATACAAGGGGAAGAAACTACATTCATTAAAGAAAGCAGGATAACGACGAAGAACGTATGTTTTATATTTTGTGACTGAGAAAATTTAAATATTTATACATTAATATAACAATCAAGTAGTTCTTTAAATCATGAAATTATTGATACTTGATGTTTCACAAAGGAATTTTGTATTCTTAAAAGTGTTTTCTTTGTTTAGAAGCTTAACATCAAAGAAGATGAATTACAAATCTTCTAAGCTCAAATATTTTTAGCATAAATTATATCTTTTATTTTCCTTGATGAATCTAGAATTCCTACTAATAGCTGTAACTATTTTTCTATTTTTAAATTTAAACATTAAATAATCACTAATAACATTTTTGAATGCTTTAACAATAGTGTCAAAATAGTTAGGTCATATAATTTCAGTCAGAATCAAGGATGTGGACATTTTACTTATAACCTTATGTTGAGTTTCCATGAAATGTTTTTAAAATCTTGCCAAGAACTTAGAGACCACTGTTTAACCATTCTTAGACAGCCTAGAATTAGAGTAACGCCACTGTTATAAACGAAATTTCATTTTTTGTTTGTTCTCATGACACCCTTTCTCCTTGAAAACATACAATATTTTAGTAATTTTTTTCAACAAAGTAGTGGTTTAAGTACTTGCTTAATTTCAGTTGAAGTAAAATATCTAATTTCTAAAATTATTTCCTTTGGTGTTTTTAATGTCTCTGAATTCAAATGAACAAGATTTAAAAATCTTATTATGGCTCAAAATAGACGGCAAAACATATGAGCAAGTTGAAAGTATGAAGGATTTTACATCCTGAGGCCAGTGGCTTATCTACTGGAGCACGTTGGGTCCCTGGTGTGGCACAAAAACACTCAATTTCACTCTTGCTTCAAGAAGAAATACCACTGTATAAATGTTGCATGTAGCAATTTGATCATTTACAATTGAGGGGCCACTTTAAACTAGAGTAATACACTCAAGAGAGTTATGGCGACCACCAAAAAAAAATCATTATAGGTTTGTGCAGTAGTTTCAGGTACCAGAGGGAACAACTTCTTCACAGAGAATGCCTTAAAATGAAGTAGCATGTGCCACAAAGAACAAAACGTCTTAGAATGAACAAGGAAGTTGGTTTACTAAAAGGTACAGGCAATTTCCTCCAAATATATTGTGACTAACTGATCTTATTTCACTTCTTACCCTAAGTCATCTCTACTTTGACATGCAGTGACCTTGTTTGAGGAATTACAGTAATTTTAAAATGAAACATTTTATTCATTAGGCTAAGTCATATTCTATTTTAAAAAGATATGATGACCCAACAAACAAAATACATAGTTTTACTGAAAACCATATTATAGGCTAGTCCAGCAATTCAGGAACAGTTCCACCTCTGTAAGTTTTTGTGATAGTTGAGTCAGACCAAAGGAAATAACAGAAGAACTTGAGAAACTCTAGCCCCAGCCTCTTGAAATGAAGGACAAGATATGGAAACCTATAGCCAAAGGCAAAGAAGAGTAAGTGAGAATATTACTGGGAGTTAGAGTGGTAATCAGGTATTAATAGCAAGTATTTCTGGAGGTTGTCAAATAGTAGGCAAATAACCATAATATACCAGATACAATAAATTATAAATCTAATATCTAGACCACATCAGGAAATTCTGGTTTTGATTGTGTGTAGGTATTTCTTCATTTGCTGAATAGATTTGTGAAACAGAATTTTCTGCAAATAAACTTCAGAGTGGTGTTTTAAGGTAGTGAAGAAGACGTAAGATTTGGAATCAGACAGATTTGGGTATTAATTCCAATGATTGCTCCTGAAGGCTATGTTAATTTGGAAACACTATTCACTTACCAAAGCCTCAGGTCTTCTCTCTGTAAAAATGGAGCAGTATCAAATAAAAACTACACATGAAATACCTATGAATCAACCCTAAAACATAAGACTTGGTTAAATGCAAGTTTTTTTTTTTCTCTCTTTCTCTCTCTTCCTCTTTTTTCTTTCCTTCTTCCTGTATAAATTCCAGTCTCTTGTCAATAGGTAAATAAAAGTAGAAACATGTGTTTTGGGGAAATTCCTTCAGTAAATGAACTTATTAAAATGACAGTATCAGAGAAGCACTGAATATTCTGGACCTCTACCTCTTTCCGTACTAGAGTATTTCAAATTTCCCTTTGCTGTCACAGGGAGTTCTCAACATTTAATGATTCCCATATCACAATTTCTCACCTCTATTGGTCTGTCTATGAGAATGTTGCATTGCAAAATTCTCTGAGACTGTATTCAAACTTACTAGAAAAAGGTATCATGGTTGACTATAATGTTCCATGTATTCTCGAGTAGATCATTTTCCCTCTCTGAAATTGGGGTGTGTCTTGCAATCAATGGCATGTCACAGTCTAGTTGGCAACAATACTTTTCTGTTTTTAAATTGAACGTAAAATAATGGTGTGTCTCATGATTGAAGACATCTTAGAGGTTTTTTTTTTTTTTGAGACGGAGTCTTGCTCTGTCGCCCAGGCTGGAGTGCAGTGGCTGGATCTCAGCTCACTGCAAGCTCCGCCTCCCGGGTTCACGCCATTCTCCTGCCTCAGCCTCCCGAGTAGCTGGGACTACAGGCGCCCACCACCTCGCCCAGCTAGTTTTTTTGTATTTTTTAGTAGAGATGGGGTTTCACCGTGTTTGCCAGGATGGTCTGGATCTCCTGACCTCGTGATCCGCCTGTCTCGGCTTCCCAAAGTGCTGGGATTACAGGCTTGAGCCACGGCGCCCGGCCTCCATCTTAGAGTTCAAGAAACATAGTAGCAGTGTCTGCCATAGGCACAGAAGAGACAATGTAGGCCAGCCATCTTAGACTTAGTAAATTTTAATAACTTTAAAATTTATATTGTGTAAAATTAGTTGAGTCACTGTTTTATCAAGAGCTATTTTGTAATTCTCTAAAACAAGATTAGTTAGCATCAGATATACTTATATGCATATAAAAGTAAAGAGATATAAATGCATTTTCTACTTTTTTATGACTCTTAAGTTTATTAATGGTATGTGAAAACTATCTATATTCATTCAGTGTTTGAACAAAACCTTACCCAGGTTTTCAAAATATTTGCAGAGACAATGCATTTACTGTAGAGAAATGTGTTGTTTTTTACCTATATATACTTTTTATATAATATTTTATTACATACAGATGACTAAAACATACATTCATAATGTATACTCTAGAAAAAAATATGTTAATGTGTTAAATGTGGTCTTGTTAAATTAAAATAAATTTAATTAAATAAAATTAATTTTTTTAAAGTTTTTTAAAGAATCAATAAAACCATGGCCAGAGTTCTAGTGGTATATCCCATGTATTATATATTCTTATTGGTAAAATATATTTATAATTTTAGATAATAGTTAACTTTACTTTATAAAAGTTGATACCTTCTAACTATATGGTCCCATTAATTCCTAAGACATTGATTCAAACTTTAACCTCTCCAAGAGAGAATCTTTTCTTATATCCCATGATATAATATAATTAGTAGAGGTTTTTTTTCTTAATGGCCAACAAAATGAATTGTAACACTTTACAATCAATGGAATCTAGATTAAACAAGTGGAATAGAAAGATAACATATAATAGAGAGCTAAAAGAGATGAATTTTGTACAGTAGATACTTATTACCCTAACTCGTTTTTTCCCCTCATGATATAAAATATTATTCGGAAAATATTACCATATATTTTTTTTCCTTTTTTTTTTTTTTTTAAAACGGAGTCTCGCTCTGTCGCCCAGGCTGGAGTGCCAGTGGCCCCCGATCTCAGCTCACTGCAACTCCGCCTTCCCGGGTTTCACGCCATTCTCCTGGTCTCAGCCTCCCGACTAGCTGGGACTACAGGCACCCACCACCTTCGCACTGGCTATTTTTGTATTTTTTTTTAGTAGAGACGGGGTTTCCACCATGTGTATGCCAGGATGGTCTCCGTCTCCCTGACCTCGTGATCCACTCCATTCCTCGGCCTCCCAAAAGTGCTGCCATTACATGCTTGAGCCAACCGTACTGGCGCAGGAAATATATTATGAAACCAATAATTAACTTTAAGAGAACTAACTTACTCGAAATTTATTCTAAATGTACAAAGAAACTCCAGTATTTTGAAGACATTCCTTTTATTTCCAAAGTATTATAGGTCTTATATTTTGGAGTGGATATAAAATTGGAGAGTAGAAAGATATAAATGGTGATCCATAGCCTGGAATTTTTTTAAAATTTTTAATTTTTAAAATTTTATAAATTATTGATTATTAACATTATTTTCTTTGCCAAAAGAAACCTGAGTTTGTGGCTCCCAGCAGGTTAATACATTATTTTCTGGTGATAGAATAGTTATTTTTATTTGGAGAAAATATATTACATAAATACATTATTTTAATAATTTTTAACATCCATATTTGATTTAAATTGAAATGAATTCATGAAATAATTTAAATATACTAAAATATATACCATTCTAACTAAAGTAAAATACATTAATCAAAATGTTGTCCACCTTTCATCTGGTATAAATCAAATAATTGGACTAGTTTAAATGATTAAACATTATGTATATAAGATATAATTAAGTGGAATATCCTTTTCTATTAATACTGGAAAAGTTAAAAGATTTTAAACATTTCCAGCTATGATGGTTTGAGTAAATACATAACAATTCATTCATATAATAAACAGTATATTTGCTATTAAAAGTCAGATTGCTAAAACAAACAAACATGAAAAAGAGTCAATGTCTGTGAAATAATGTTACTAAAATGATTACAAATTTACTCATATATTGGGAAACACAAATGCTTATTACATTTCCAATATAAAAATGTGTATAATTCTGATTTTTCTATAGTGAACATGCTTAGTTTTGTATATTTAAAAGATAAGAAAAACAATTAAGACAGAATACAGCAAAGTCAATAAACTTAATGATAAGAGCAGCTAGGAAATGTGAACAAAAACTTAAAGACAAACCATTTTGTCCTTCTATGTGTATTCTTACCTAGTTTATGTAAAGGAAGCATAAGTGCATCATTTAGCTGATGATTATTTGAGTGTTTAACTTTAGGCAGGCAAAGGTATGTTGGAACCAGCACACATACAGAAATAGCTCTCTCACATGTAGACATTGCTTGCACAAACTGTAGAACTTATACAATCAGCACCACTCTCTCTCTCTCTCTCTTTTTTTCTTAAATAATGACTCTAACTTTAGATCCTTCCTTTGCTCATATTGAAATTCATCCACAAAAGAAGTTTTCAGATTGTACGGTTAGTATTTGAACTGGCAGCAATGACCTGATCTGAGAGCACAGTCTTTCTCACAAGCTTTGAGGTGCTGTCAGGACAAATCCTGGGCTTCTTGGCATCAGGTTTTAATTTGCTATCATGAAAATGAATTGCATATCCAGTACTAGGGCAGATAGTTTCTGTCTATTACCAATCTTGGGAAGTAGTTGGAGGTGCTGCTTAAGTCAAATGATCAGAAAAAAAAAAATGATAATTTGTCAGTTTCATTATGTGTCTAGTAATTTGTCTCATTCATAGTAAGTATTTAGGACATTTTTGATTGGGTGTCAGGCATGCATTACCTCTGACAGTAGAATCTGTTGCCACATGTACTCTGGGAGAGCACTGGTTAACAGCATATGGGAACTCTCTCTCACTGCTTATAAAAATATTCAACAGTCTTACAGTTTTAGAGACTATTAGAAATAAAGTGCTGAGATCAAAATAAAGAGAATTTGCACTTCTTACAATACTCAATTCATAAATGTCTTACACTCAATGTGTCTGTTTTGTATGTGTTTGTATAATTGTTAATGAGTGCAATGATATTTTTAAAGTAATAAGAAACCTTAGAAATTGTAATTCAAAGTGGTTTTTTCCTGAACAGCAGTGCAAAGCCCTGTTGTAGGAAAAATTAAGAGCATATGTTACAGAATTCAGCCCTAATTTGCAATGAATTGCTTCAGTAAAAGCACTTATATCAGTACTGTTAATCTTAATGGTTACAAGTGACCCATGTTTTAATAATCCAGAACATCAGTTGAGTACAAAATCTTTTTCTAATTAAGAATGTTTGACCACAAGAGGGAGTTCCTTGCCAACTGTTTACTTAGCCTCAACAGATATGATGGGCCAGAATTTACAAAGAAAAATACCTTCAAATACATTTAGTTTCCTCAGTGCTTTTAGATTGAGAAAATGATGGCAATCTATTTAAATTTAGGTCTTCATGAATTTTCAGAATGAAATATAATTTGCACTATGAAATTCTTAGGCTAGCATACCAATCATTTTTTAGGAATGAAATGATGTGCCACGTTTTTGAAAGAGGTTTCAAAATTGGCACCTGCAAATTTTCAGTGCACCAGTTTGTGAACAAAACCCACACTGACATACCAAAGACCCTTTGAGGCCATAGATTGTGCCACCGTACACCAACTTACTTAATTAGCATAAGTAAAGATAGCTTTGTCTATACAAACTGACACACATATTTTTGCTGAATGTGGTATCATCAGTGAACACAGTATAGGATTTGGAATGTGACTTTGAAGGTACAAAATTCAATTAGCATGTTTGAAGAAAAAAAAGTTAATCCTTTAACTAGTGGACTCCTTGGCATACAAATTAAGGCTATTTTCCTCATGATTAGGTACATAATATACCCAATATCTCAATCATATATTAGATAGCTTAAAATATTTCCTACCTCATAATGATTTGCCTTAAAATTACATGTAAAAGAGCATCCCAGGAAAGTGTGTACTGACACAACTTTGAAAAAGTATCAGCATAATTAGGAAATACTTTATGCGATATTCTGTGTGTGTTTCTTTTTAATTAAAGGAAAAAAGTAAGATTGTTTTAAAACTTGCATGTGATTCCCCCAAGAATTTGATTTCTGTTGTGGTTATTCCTAAAGTTTTACACCATAGCCTCCTGAAGTGACACTCAACAGTATCTTCCTCACCTTAAGATGAGAGCAAGAATTCACCATGGCAAAGCACAGGGGCATTTAGAGATGGGCACTCCCATCACACATATTGAGATAATTAATAAGTGTAACAGTAGTAAATGCAGTAATTTTGGCAAAACTTATTTGGAGAAAATGACTGCATCTCACATGTGTGGCACTGGCTATAAATATAGGATATAGGAGAAGAAAATACCAGTAATTCTTTCCACTGTTCCCTCCCACCCCCTATGGTTCTTAGGATTGTATTATTTTAAACCATTTTTGACACATTTTGCCACATAAAGTCATACATTTTTAAGAGCTGATCTCTTTACAGTAACTTAAACTGACAAGTAAGGAAAGCAGAATTCTTTGGTGACCCCAGCAGTTCTGCAGCTCGCTGAAAGGATTCTCCCCCACCTGTTTCTAAGACAGACACAGTGATGAATACAAGGACAGCACGTGCTTACATATATTCAACAATAAGAATTCAAATATAATAAAATACAGGGCAAGTCACAAGACGCTGTGAAAACACATGCACTAAATTATGGACAGAAATAAGTTTGAAATAAATATTCTTTGTTGGTGTAAAGTTGAGAAATGATAAATCATTCCTTTTAGCCTGCAACCAAAGTCAAGCTGACAATAACGTGGAGAAATGAAGAATTTATCTTATTTTTTTCAGTAAGTTGTTGCAGGTGTACTATGCAATCTTGTATGGAGTAGGAACGTGGTTAATTTTCCTTCCTTTCTTACCTCCTCTCTCTCTTCCTTTCTCTCAGATGCACACACACACACGGGTGCACACACACACACACAGAAGCCATATATGTACTTTTCTTTGGGATTAGCTATGTTGAGATTCTCAAAGGTTGTATTAAAAATATGCCTAACACTAAGCCTTAGTGAAAACATCTGGAAGTTTTGGTCTCCATGATGTAAAAGATCCAGATGTTTGGAAATATGCTTACTGACTAATTTGTATATGTGTGTGTGAGCACGTGAGTGTGTATGCATATATATATGCTTATGTGTGTGTATAATCCTTTGCTTCACTGGTGTCATGAAGACAAAACCTTGAACTCCACATATTGTCATTATGAAGCATAGTGATTTCCAAAATCCACCTTATAAACTAATAGCATACATTATTAATATTTTATTTTAGCAAATCTCTCACACTATCAATGCATGGATATTTGAAATTGAAATAAGACATCATGCTAATTATCTGCAAAGGAGATTAAATATCAAGTCCAACTCTTTAACAGAGTTGGCCATAAAGAACCAGAGACGCTCAGAGTAACTTGCTCATAGGGACATTTCCAACTCTTTAAAAGTCGGGACAAAACTCCCAGGCTTAACTTCCCAATCCAGGAATACTGTTCTCATATCATAACAAGTAGTATCCATACATGATAGGAAAAAATTGAAAGGGAAAAGAATTGTAGCCTTAACAGTTACACTAAGAAATTCATGTTTATATGAACTTTAAAAGGGATCATGTATTGTATTTTGTTATTTTAGTAATGTCTTGGCATTTTATTTGACTGATACATTTTAAATATTATTGGTGCTATTAATTCTTTTCTTATTATGATTATAATTTCACAAAACCAATTTACATGCAAATGTAGTAAGCAAATTTTATCCATCAGTATAAATCACCAAATAAGAAGAGTATACAACTTCCTAGCAGTGTGTTCCAAGTCAGGTAAGATGAGTGAGTTTTTTAGTTGCAAAATGACTTTGATAAATTCTAATAAGCCATTCCAAAAATGTACCTTAAAATATGCCAAAATATCCACATATTGCCACTGGACTGAGGGCTTCAGTTAATACTGCAAAAAGCTATCTTTAATAGCTATTGGTTGCTCAGCAGGATGAGCAAGGCTGGGATTAGAGATAATGATACTTGTTGGAACCGCAGGGAGGCAGAAGAGAAAGCGATCGGCCTCCCTTGGCTTTGTAAAAGCATATTGAAAAGAAACTTATATTCAGGAGAACATGATACTAGGCAGTGATACATCTTATAATCTAAATATTTCTTTTTTTATTTTAAGTTGATCTGTGACAGCTATTTCACATTTAAATATAGTATTGAAATTCTTAGACGTCAGAGAACATATCGTGAAGTCTCTCTTGTATTAGCCCCTCCTTTTTGCATTCCACTGTCTCCTTTCTATTTCAAACCTTGTCATCTTAGTGAATATCAGTTTATTGATATTCTTTCCTTTGCGATTGTCCTACACACAGTGCTTCTCCAAAGCAGTCCAAACTAATTGCAAAAGCCAGAACAATCTTTCTAGTGGGCTGCTGTGATTGTGTTATTCCCTATTCTGAAACTTGCTCTTTCATATTCAGTACAAAACAAATTTCGTGTAATAACATTCAAAGTTTCCTCCTAGAAGATACCAACTTGTTTTATTGTTGTTTTTAGTAAACAGTGTTCCCATGTGAAACATCCCTTGAACTACTGTGTGCTTTGAGATATACCACGGATTCCCTCAGTCAGGAAAGTCTACCCTTGGTCTATTGAAATCTGGCTACATTTTAAGGCCCAGAACAGTTAAGATGTGCCCTATAAGTCTTTTTTCGTCTCTGTTACGAATAGATCCCTTACTGCTCGTCTCTTGATAGCAGTCAATTTGTACCACTAACAACAACATATATGCTGAAATTATAGTTATTTGTTTATAGGTGCTATTGCCCCATCACATTTCACTCCCCTCTATGGCATAGATCATGTCATATCCAACTCTATCTTGCAAGACTGTCTGTTTGCTACATAATAGGCTCTACATAAGTTATGTGAGAATTGATGAATTAATTGAAATTTTAAAAAGTAGTAGATTGCATGAACATGAATATTAGCAAAAATAACTTTAAAATATGCCAAAATACTCACCTGCTGTCACTGGACTGAGGGCTTCAGTTAATATTGCAAAAAGCTATCTTTAATAGTTATTAGATGCTATTAAATAGCTATTTATAGGATTTAAAGCCATTTAAATTCAGAACTTTTAGTGACTTACTGTGCCAGTGGCCTTCTGCTTGTCCCTCCAATGGCCAAAGAAGAAATTACGAGAAGATTGCATCAGTGAGCAAATGAATGTGCCTTCTCTCAGAGATTACCTTGGGATAGTTTCTTTTGACCAAAGGTCCTAGCTCCTTTCAGAAGGGCTCCTCCCAAGCTCTCTCTCTCCATATTCTGATAACTGCCTCTTCCTCTTGCTCTTCAGGCTGAGGTGTGCTATTTAAGCCCCTCGGTCACTGCTCCCAAGAGGCTGCTGTATTTTTTGCAGCATTTCTCTATCCAACTCATGCTATTATAATTAGTCCCTTTAGTAAACTCTGTTCCAATTTTTTCTATCTGAGGGTGTCATCTATTTTCTGACAGGATCCTGACTGAAACATCTTCAAATGTGTATGGATTTGTGGTGCACATACTTTGTGTATCTACAAAATGACAATTGTCAACAGCTGTGGGAATTACTACAACGAACAAATGACTATCTTTTTCCTTAGAGTATTATAGAAACAATCTTAATTTAATCACCAATAATTCTATTCAATGAGTGAGCATTAACTTCAGTTCTCCTTTTAGCCATTACTATACAACAGAGATAGACAGATAGATAGATAGATAGATAGATAGATAGATAGATAGATAGATAGATAGATAGACAGACACATATATATACACACGTTTTCCTAAGTCCTTCTTTTCAGAATATATAGTCATTGAAAGTGTTCAAGACCTATGCACAGACAACATCTCTTGCCAGCTAATGTCTACATAAAGTCAATATGCCAGTTATTCTAATTGATAATTGTGAGTCATAATTACATCTTTGATTTTTAAAAAAATCCTATGATAGCACTTAAACTGCTTGCCAACCTTTCCAAATGCTGAAGTAATTTGTTATTCTTATAGGTAGGCAAAACTTAAAGTTTTTCTTAAATATGTATGCACTACCTTGTGTCTTGTTAGATTCTAAAGAGACCCTATATTAATACATAGATATAGTTTATTAAAAGCTTGGATGATAAAATCATTAATAAAAGAGCTACTTAAAATAATATTTTTTGGAAGTTTGTCAAGAAATAAAATTGACAAATTATTTAATATTGGTCTCCTCATGGGAGACTATGCAAAACCAACAAACAGAAAATGTGAAAATAAAGACAGTTTTCTATGTTAAACTTAAAAAAACACATCCTTACACAGCCTATTCTAAAGAATTGTATTTTGGAAGGAAACATCATTTTTTTTGTTAGTGTTCTTAAATGCTTTTCTCCAGATAAAATATGGCTGTACCAATTTGAATCTAATTTTGTAATTAAAATTGCTCCCCTCTGTGAACTTGTAGTAATGTTTCATCCAAAAGCAGATTATTACAACCAAATTACAAACCCCTAAAAAGAAGGGGGGCATTATAAATGGAAACACCCACACAACCTTAAGTACAATATAGCAGTGCAAACAGCATTGCTCTAATGACAGTAATCCTGCTTGCCTTAGCTGTATTCATGCAAATGACAATTTAGTACAGATGTGGCACACATTTGCATAGTTAATGGCATCATTTTTTGTCCTTTTCTACTCCTCTATATTATGATCAGCTGTTATGCTTAACATTACAAATTCTATGTGCTGTTCCTAACATTAGTAGAAACATAAGGCTGGTAGTTTCCTTGTCAGTGATTTAACTGAAACATGCATATGCACAAAAAAGCAGGAGGTGTAGGACGGGTGGGGTGGGGAGAGGTGGTTAGTGCCTGGCTGAGGCTTTCTCTTTTTAAGACATTCCCTTTCAAGGATGACTCTGGAATAGAAACAATTTTTAATATACGAGAAACCTCAATAGTTTTCCTGTTTCAGCAACATATTCAGAATATTCCACATGTGAGTGCAACTCATAGTTCCTACCTGGATTTATGTATACATCTCTTGCCATTCCATTATAAATGGTGCATCTGAATTCATGGAAAGAACATGTTTGTTCTTTGGAAGATTTGATGACAATGTATGTGCAAAATATTGACAGGTCAGTTTAAGAAGGTAACTAATCCACACAAAACAAATTACTCTTGTTATTAACATTTCCTAATGCTAAAATTACCAGTATAAAACCGTGGGCACCATATTAAGAAGCAGATACAACCCTCGGCAAGAAAAGTGGGAAGTAATCTAGTGTTTTGATGTGCTTGAGAAATATATTGTGTACAGACAAGAGAGTTAAGCCTTATTCCATGGTGAAACAAAATAACATCACATTTTTTAAACATGACATTGTAATAAAATTCATTGATTTTAATAAATTGTAGGTGATTCTTTTTTTTTTTTTTTTTTTTTTTTT
>NW_016806516.1:563344-568996 GCF_001698545.2 Rhinopithecus bieti
TTCCTTCCTTCCTTCCTTCCTTCCTTCCTTCCTTCCTTCCTTCCTTTTTTGCTAGTTTTAGTCAGTTTGCAATAGAAAGATAAACCTGATTAGTACTTTGAGGCCTGAATGGTACACTTTAAAAAGAAGGTTTGATTCCCTGTGCCAAATGCTCAGGAAGATTAAATTTAATAAGATCTAGGTTTAAACTACTGAGATTTGTTACTATACAAATACTCATGTCACTTGTAATTTGAAAGAATAATTTTATCATTAAGGAGACTGGGCAGGGGGAGGTCAAATGGAATTAGTTTGTGTTACATTTGAATGTAAATAGAAAAATAATTAAACACAATGTACTTTGTCCATGTCTTTGGTGAATATTAGAGCAATAATCAAATTTTAAGGAAAATAAAATGCTTTATGTAGTTGAGTTGTACATAATCAAATTTACTCTTTTATATTTAAAAATTAATTAATATTTGGGCTAAATTACAACAAATATGTAAAAGGAATAATACTTTCTATATATATGAAGGCTTGAAGGTTGCAAAATGACTTTCTGATGTTATCCAATTTCATCACATTTTAACGAATAAATATGTGAGATGAGCAAAAGATTAACTGTTTCATCTTCATTTTAAAATGAGAAAAGGGAGAGCTCAGGAACTCAGTGATTTTTTTTTACATGACCGTAATATAGTAGGCCAATATTCTATCATTCATCTCTCCCCTTTATACAACATAAAGAACATACTTTACTTCCAAATATCTATTTGTTATGGTTATTAAGCATGCAAATATTTGAAAAAGTAGGCCTATTACCTACCAAGTGTCAAATATTTAGATATTTAGAAGAGTACGGATTTTAGCTTGTATTTTTCTCATATCTGTGGATAGTTAACAATATTCAGGCTACATATTAAATGTAATTTGTTTTCCTATTTAGTTTTCAGTGTTTAAACTGTTTCACTTTGGGAAACATACTAACTTCCACATAAGCACAGGTAAATTAGAAGAAAAGTTATTTTTATCTTAATAAAGCAAAATATTCTCAATTAGAGTGACTTTTGTGCTGACTTTATATAAGATTTAAGGTGTATGATAGTTCTATTTTTAATTTTTGAAGAACTTTCATTCTACTTTTCATAGTTGATATGGTTTGTCTCTGTGTCCCCACCCAAATCTCATCTTGAACTGTAATCCCCATGTGTCAAGGAAGAAACCTGGTGGGAGGTGAGCAGTTTCCTCATGCCGGTCTGGTGGTTGTGAGTGAGCTCTCATGAGAGTTGACAGTTTTAAAGTGTGGCACTTCTTCTTGCTTTTTGTTTCTCTCTCTCTCTCTCTCTCTCTCTCTCTCTCTCTCTCTACCGCCACATTGTGAAGAAAATACTTGCTTTTCTTTTCTTTCCTTCCTGATGGTAAGTTTCCTGAGGCATCTCCAGCCATGTGGAACTGTGAGTCAATTAAACCTCTTTTTAAAAAGTAAATTACACAGTCTCAGGTAGTATCTTTACAGCAGTGTGAAAACAGACTAATACAGAGAATTGGTACTGAGAGTGGGGCACTGCTCTAAAGATAACCTAACAATGTGGAAGTGACTTTGGAACTGGGTAATAGTTCCAAGTCTGTTGAAACAATTTGGAGGGCTCAGAAGAAGACAGACAGATGTGGGAAAGTTTGGAACTTCCTGGAGACTTGTTGAATGATTTTGAACAACATGCTGATAGTTATGGACAATGAAGTCCAGGCTGAGGTGATCTCAGATGGAGATGCCGAACCGATTGGGAACTGGAGCAAAGGTCACTCTTTCTATGCTTTGGCAAAGAGGCTGGTGGCATTTTTCCCCTGCCTAGAGGTCTGTGGAACTTTGAACTTGAGAGAGAGGATTTAGGGTATCTGGCAGAAGAAATTTCTAAGCCACAAAGTATTCATAAGGTTGCCTGGATTTTCCTGAAAATGTACAGTTATATGTGTTCACAAAGAGATGATTTGAAATTGGAACTTATGTTTAAAAGGTAAGCATAGTATAAAAGTTTGAAAAATTTGTAGCTTGACTATGTAGTGGAAAAGAAAAACTGATTTTCTGGGGAGAAATTCATGCTGGCTGTAGAAATTTGCATAAGTAATGAAGAACCAAATATTAACTGCCAAGACAATGGGAAAATGTCTCCAGGGCATTTCAGAGATCTTCATGGCAGCCCCTCCCATCACAGGCCTTGAGACCTAGAAGGGAAAAATGGTTTCCTGGGTGGGACCCAGGGACCTACTTCTCTGTGCAGCCTCTGTACTTGATGCCCTGCATCCCAGCTGCTTCAGCTCCAGCCATGGCTAAAAGGGGCCAAGGTACATACACCTCAAGCCATTGCCTTAGAGGGTACAAAATCCAAGCCTTGGCAGCTTCCATATGGTGTTGGACCTGAGGGGGTGCACAGAAGACAAGTGTTGAACTTTGGGAACCTTCATCTAGATTTCAGAGGATGTAGGGAAACATACGGATGTCCAGGAAGAAGTCTACTGCAGGGACAGAGCCCTCATGGAGAACCTCTACCAGAGCAATGCAGAGGGGAAATTTGGGGTTGGAGACCCCTCACAGAGTCCCCACTGGGGCATCGCCTAGTAGAGCTGTGAGAAGAGGGCCACCATCCTCAGACCCCAGAATGGTAGATCTACTGACAGGCTGCACCATGCACCTAGAAAAGCTGCAAACACTCAAGGCCAATCAGTGAAAGTAACTTTGAGGGCTGAACTCTTAAGATCCACAGGGGCAGAGCTGCTGAAGGCTGTGGGAGCCCACCCCTTGCATCAGCATGACCTGGATGTGAGACATGGTGTCCACAAAGATTTTGGAGCTTTAAGGTTTAATGACTGATTGGCTGGGTTTTGAACTTTTGTGGCCTGTGGACCCTTTGTATTGATCAATTTCTTCAATTTAGAATGGGAACATTTACCCACTGCCTGTACCCACATTGTGTCTTGGAAATAATTAACTTGCTTTTGATTTTACAGGTTCATAGGTGGAAGGGAGTTGCCATGTCTCAGATGAGACTTTGGACTTGAACTTTTGGGTTAATGTTGAAATGAGTTAAGACTTTGGGGGACTGTTGGGAAGACATGATTGGTTTTTAAATGTGAAAAAGACATGAAATTTGGGAAAGGCCAGAAGTGGAATGATATGGTTTGGCTCTGTGTCTCCACCCAAATCTCATCTTGAATTGTAATCTTCATGCCAAGATCAGATGGTTTTGAAGTGTGGCACTTCCCATTGCTCACTCTCTCTCCTACAGCTTTGTGATAACGGTACTTGCTTCTCCTTCTGCTTCCACCATGATTGCGTTTCCTGAGGCCTCTCCGGCCATGTGGAACTGTAAGTCAATTAAACCTCTTTTGTTTATAAATAACCCAGTCTCAGGTGGTATCATTATAGAAATGTGAGAATGGACTAATACAGTAGTTGCTTCATTTTACATTCCCAACAAGAGTATATGACGGTTTTAATTTTACCACATCATTGGAAACACTTGTTTTCTTTTTTTAAATGATAGTCATTATAATAGGTATGAGAAGATATCCTATTGTAGTTTTTATTTGCATGTTCCTGATAATTAATGATGTTGAACATGTTTTCATCTATCTGTTGACTAGTAGTGTGTCTTCTGTAAAGAATATCTGTACAAATCCTTTGCCCACTTTTTAATTGGTTTATTTTATTATTATTATTGGGTTGAAATTCCTTTTCTGGATTATATATCCAAAAATACTGAAATCAGAATCTCAAGGAGATATCTGCATGTCCATGTTGATTGCAGTATTATTTACAATAGTCAATATATGAAAAAATCTCATGTTCATTAAGAGATTAATGATTAAAAATGTGGCATACACAAACAAGGGAATATTTTCCATCCTTATAAAAAATAAATCCTGCCATTTGACATTATGGATGAACCTGGAGGATATTACACTAAATGAAATAAACCATTCACAGAAGGACAAATATTGTAAAATTCCACTTATTGCAGGTATCTATACTAGTCAATTCATAGGAGGGAAAAAGACTAATGATTTTCAGGATCTACAGGGTAAGATAAATGGAGAATCATTCAATGGGTATAACATTTCAGTGATGTTAGATAAGTTCTAGAAATATAGACAGTGCCTGTGATTAACAATACAGTACTGTTCACCTCAAAATTTGTGAAAAGAGAAGGTTACATGTTAAGTGTTCTTACCATTGAAACAAAAACAAAACAAAAGTACAGAAGAAAACTTTGAGAGTTGTTGGATGTATCTATTACCTTGCTTTTGGTGATGCTATCAAGGATGTTAGAATATGTTCAAATTCATCAAATTGTACACATTATGTATGTAAAGTTCTTTGCATATTACTTACACCTCAATAAAACTGATAAAAAGAAAGAAAATAAAATGCATAGGAATATAAAAAAAAACCCTAAAACTAATAAGTGAGTTTTACAGGTCACAGGATCCATGCAAAACTGAACCTTGGTTGTTTAATAGTGGAAATGGATAATTGGAAAATAAAGCGTTTTAAAAAGGATATTTATAATAGCTCATAAATGCTTAGATATAAATCTAACAAAACATACATCGGTATATGGAAAAATACAAAATATTAACAAAAGAATAAAAAGAGTCCTAAATAATTGGGTAGACATAAAATGCCCAGAGATTTGTTGACTCCACAAAGTAAAGATCTCAGTTTCATCCAGATTGATTCTGGATTTACCGGAATTTCAATAAAATTCCAGTAAATCTAAAATTTTCTTTCTAAATTTTATATAATTCTTTTTATTTGTTTATTTTTTTTTTTATACTTTAAGTTCTAGGGTACATGTGCACAATGTGCAGGTTTGTTACATATGTATACTTGTGCCATGTTGGTGTGCTGCACCCATCAAGTCATCAGCAAAACTCGTCATTTACATCAGGTATAACTCCAGTGCCATCCCACCCTCCTCCCCACTCCCAATAATAGGCCCTGGTGTCTAATGTTCCCCTTCCAGAGTCCAAGTGATCTGATTATTCAATTACCACCTGTAAGTGAGAATATGTGGTGTTTGGTATTCTGTTCTTGCAATAGTTTGTGGAGAATGATGGTTTCCAGCTGCATCCATGTTCCTACAAAGGACACGAGCACATCCTTTTTTATGGTTGCATAGTATTCCACAGTGTATATGTGCCACATTTTCTTAATCCAGTCTGTCACTGATGGGTTGACTCCAAGTCTTTGCTATTGTGAATAGTGCTGCAATAAACATATGTGTGCTTGTGTCTTTATAGCAGCATGATTTATAATCCTTTGGGTATATACCCAGTAATGGGGTGGCTGGGTCAAATGGTATTTCTAGTTCTAGATCCTTGAGGAATTGCCATACTGTTTTCCACAATGGTTGAACCAGTTTACAATCCCACCAACAGTGTAAAAGTGTTCCTATTTCTCCACATCCTCTCCAGCACCTGTTGTTTCCGGACTTTTTAATGATTGCCATTCTAACGGGTGTGAGATGGTATCTCATTGTGATTTTGATTTGCATTTCTCTGATGGCGAGTGATGATGAGCATTTTTTCATGTGTCTGTTGGCTGTGTGCATGTCTTCTTTTGAGAAATGTCTGTTCATATCCTTTGCCCACTTTTTGATGGGGTTGTTT
>NW_016806516.1:572113-628845 GCF_001698545.2 Rhinopithecus bieti
AAACAAGAAATGGGGAAAGGATTCCCTATTTAATAAATGGTGCTGGGAAAATTGGCTAGCCATAAGTAGAAAGCTGAAACTGGATCCTTTCCTTACTCCTTATACGAAAATTAATTCAAGATGGATTAGAGACTTAAATGTTAGACCTATACCATAAAAACCCTAGAAGAAAACCTAGGTAATACCATTCAGGACATAGGCATAGGCAAGGACTTCATGTCTAAAACACCAAAAGCAATGGCAACAAAAGCCAAAATTGACAAATAGGATCTAATTAAAGTAAAGAGCTTCTGCACAGCAAAAGAAACTACCATCAGAGTGAACAGGCCACCTACAGAATGGGAGAAAAGTTTTGCAATCTACTCATCTGACAAAGGGCTAATATCCAGAACCTACAATCTAAGCTGTATAAAGAGAGCAAATGAACTAGAATAGCTAAAACAATGTCAATGAAATATCAGATAGGAAGACTCTATAAGAATTACTCTATCCTTATAGCAAATCTCACATTAAGAATTGCTTTAATGCTACAGTCATCAACACAATGTGGTATCACTGATGAGACAGAAATATAGATCAATGAAGTAGCAGAGAGAAACCAGATATAGGTCAATGTAATTATGGCCAATTGATTATCAACAAAACTGCAAATGGAGAAATAATTTTTCAACAACTGTTTCTGGAACAGTTGGATATACATGCACCAAAAAAACAAATAAGGAAGAAAAAACCCTCAACCTAATCTTCATGCTTTATACAAAAGTATACAAAATAAACATAGATATACATGCAAGATATAAAGATATAAAATATTTAGAAAAAAAAATCTTAGTGACCTGGGTTAGTCAAAGGGTTCTTAGAAGAAGAATAAAAAGAAAAAAGATCAATTAGATTCATCAAAGTTGATAATTTTAGCTTTTACAAAAAATGGTTAAGAGAATACAAATCACAAATCTGTTAAAGGAATATATAAATAACAAAATGTAAAAGGAATACAAACATACACACACACATATATATACATAAATGTATACACACACATATATTTATATAAAGAACTAAGTTAAAAATTAAAAAACCAGTGATCCAATTAAAAGTGGGCAAAATATTTGAATAGGCATTTCACCAAGGAGGATATAAAAATGGCAAATAAGCATATAGAAAAATGTTCATCATAATTAACCATTAAGAAAATGTAAATTAAAATGAATTACTATTACATACTCTTTAGAGTAGTTAAAATCAAAATGTTGATAATGTCAATTACTAACAAGTTGGTGGAGCATCTGTAACTTGTGCACATTTTTGGTGAAAATGCAAATTAATAGAGCCACTCTGAAAATCAGTTTGGAAGTTTCTTATAAAATTATGCATACTTACATCATATGACCAAAGACTATTACTCTTATGTAATTAGAAATAAAAATTATGTTCACATGAAAATCTGTAAGAAGAATGTTTACAGCATCTGTATTCCTATAATATACTTCACTGAAGCAATTTTTTTTAAAAAGTCAACTTTGGATACATCTAACAACTTGAATGTATCTTGAATGTATTATGCTGAGTGAAAGAACTCAAATCGTTACATGCTGTGAGATTCCATTCATAGTACACTTTCTAAAAGACAGAAGTATAGTGTTAGTGAACATATCAGTGGTTGATGTGGGTTAGGTGCATGGAGTTGGCAGGGATTATAAAGGAATAAAGCAAGGAATTTTTTTTAAAGGTGATGAATCTTCTCTGAATTGCAATTTTGGTGATGTTTAATTCTATATATGTTAATATTTATGGAACTCTATACCAATAGCAATATTCAATTTATGGTATAATCTATTACCAATAGATACCAGTAACAATATTCAATTATGGTATAATTTATTGTTAAAATTAAAATTAATTTTAAAAGAAAAGAAAAAAATGCACAAAACACTGGTAATAAAATTTGATAAGTTGTTTGCATTTTATCTACTTTGTTTTTTTGTTTGTTGGCATAAACAGGAATCTATAAAAGTGTAGCTATGCTTACACTCATTTCATGTTTTCTGAAAAGATCCTGTAATTTAGAATTCTAGCTTTTTTATAATTTTAGTGTTTCACTTGTAATCATTACAGTAGTAAAACCAATCTTATTTAGTCATATATCAGTAAGTTTTTGATATCCGAATAGAACATAATTATAAACCTATGCTACAATCTAATAGTAAAAGAAAACAGTTTTGTAATTTTTTCTATAAATGATATTTTCCTCGAGTAGCCTACCCCAATGTGAAGCAAGAAAAGTAACAAAATCAAAATTCAAATTATAGTTCAATATGGTTAAATATTTCAGTAATCCCTTAGAGAAACTGCTCATTCTCTTTATATGAAATGCTGAGTGTTTTCAAGTTCTCTGCCCCTCTCCAGTAGTTCCTGGAGATAGTTTTCATGACCTTGTGGGGCCAGAGGGAAATATACTCCTTAAGTCCACCTTGTGTTCTCCAGATTATCAGGGTTTCCCTAATGGAATAACTAGTCTGGGCTTCTCCCTGGATTGGTAACTGAGATCTGAACTTACCATCCCTGATCATCATACTGGTATCTGATGCTGAATCGATTGTGCTCATGATCTAAACTTGGATTTTTAATTTGTTAGTTTGGCTAGGATACATGCCTGCAGGCTGGTTGGTTTCACCTTGGATCTTATTGGATATGAAATTCCTCTCAGCATTCACCATGTTTTTTTCTTTTTACCTGGCTCACAGCTCAGCCAATCTATACCATAGCTTCTGCTCCAGTACCGCCTCATGCTTTGCTGTGGTGGTCCAAACAGTAGACATTCTAACTATCTGCTCATCTGCTCATCTCCTTTGCATAGTTCAACTGTATGACATAAATGAGCATTTGAGATCAATCAGGCCATGCGGGGCTCAAGAGGTGCTCAGGAAAGCAGCATTCCTGCCTGCTCACTTTTTCTCTGAAACTGCATTTGACATGGCCACTCCCAAGATTCTATTATAGGGCAAGTTTCAAGGGAATCTCCTTAAAATATTTTAAGTGTGAAGTGTTGCAATGCCTTGCCTTGACATTTCAAGATGATATACACCTCTCCATTCTGGGACCAACCATGGAGAAAGAATATCAGAACACATATATTTTAGCCTCTGCGTTTCTTACCTGGATCACCTTTCTTGTGCCATCAATCATAATGGTGGAAATAGGCATTGGATTTTCCCCTTTTTCAATATCCTATCTAGATACTGGATCCTTCCCTTCTTCATCGTCCTGTTTAGAAGTGGTCTAGTATGCTTCTTGTTAACTTTCAGAGCTAAATAAATTAGAATATTATTTTCTGTTTTTGAAAGACCTGGCTTTCAAGCCCATTTTTTAGCTATGAACTTGAAAATCCTACTTTGGTTGTCAGAGGATATGTATTAATCCTTTCTTTTTCATATAGTTTATTAGTTAGATGTTTGTTATGGACAACACAAACAACTTTTCCAAACCTACAAAGAAAATGATTCATTGCCAGATATTTAATGGCTGAAAATATCATCAATAGAGCTTGCTTCAGGCCAAAATTCCAGGAACAACTTAACCTCCAGGGTCGCACTGCAAGATCCAGTTCCATTGTTCAAAATTGTGAAGTTGCTTACCTCAGAATGATGCCACAATCAGGAGACTGCTGCTATTACTAAGTCTCTAAATCAAGTGGTCATTAACTGTAGAGTCATATTGCTGGTGACATACTTCAATAGAATGGATGCATCACACCTTGACTTTTTCCACTTTGTACAATTCCAAATTCAAAGAATGCATGAGAACATGTAATGGATGGGAGCTAAATAAAATCTTGAATCCCAATTATAAGAAAATATGAAAATATAATCTTTATCAGCATCTGTATTTCAAGAAAGTACAATAGAAAGAAGTTGAAATAGATACTAAATGAGCTAACCTATTGTAGCCATTAATGCATAGCATTAAAGATACTGCATTAGCATAGAGTAATTTTAATGTATTTAAAATACTTTGGTATTTATTTATTGCTCTTATTTATTTTTACTATTACTTACATTACAGTTTAAAAAATTTAAATCCATCCTCCTCAAACACATAGGTAGCTCAAAGTAATAAGAGATTTATGAACACTTAAAATGTATAGGAGAAAACCTCATTAATATATGCCTGTTATGTTTGTACATTAACATAAATTTTCAAGACAGACACAAATTAAGACAGGCTCACTATTTTCCTGACCTCATTATATCTGAAATATTATAATAGTCAAGGTTACTTAGTGGACATTTGCCATTCGTTTGAATCCACCCAAAATGGAATTGTCAATAGTCTAAAGGCATATCTCAGAATCTACCTTTTTCTACAGCTAATGTATCTTCTCCATTCTCATTATCTTTGACTTACTGTATTCTCTTCTACCCCTCCTTTCCTAGATTTTTCCTTTAAATTATCTTAGTTGATTCCCTTTACTCTTCATCTGGCCTTTTATCATTTCTTTGCTTTTTGCTTTTCCATCATTCTGAGTATATTTGTATTACTCAGACATTTGGGAAGCATTATTCTACTTTTGTAACATTTCCTTATTAGCAGTTAAATTGGCTTGAAATATTTAATCATGTGTGTATATTTTAATAACATGCTGAAAATTAATGTAATAGGTAGCCTATTTCCAAAGATTGAATGCTTACTTTAATTCTGTCTTTGGTAATAATAGAATCAGATCCCTATTCGATAGAAACTAATCAATTATAGAGGAAGATGATGCATTTCCTTGTTGCTTGCACTGCTTTAATGTATGTATACTACCTGTTTTATCACAATTAGTAAACCCCCAATAATGCCTAGAAAGGTTTTATCATGGTAGATACTTAATTCTTATTCATTAGAATTTGGCTATAGGTTTTTTCACTCTACTCCTAGTATTTTTGACAAAATTCCAGAGGAGATTCAGAAATTGACAGAGCAATTAAAACTGGGCAGACAAATGAGCAAAAGAGAACATGCCATTTAATAACTGAACAAAAAAAGAGTTCCAGACAACCAGCTTATAAGTAGGAGTGATACATTTCCTTTTGATCTTTACCAACAACTGGAATTGCTGGATTGTATAATAGCTCTATTCTGATGGACCTCCATACAGTTTTCTTTGGTAATGGTTGTACCAATTTACATTTCCACCAACATTGTGCAAGGTGCAAGGGTTGTCTCTTCTTCACACTCTTGCCAACAATTTTTATTTCTTGTTTTTTTGTCATCATTTTTGTAATTTGTATTATTTATAACCTTCAAGACTGCTATAATTAAACACATTTTTGCTCTTTATTGATAATGTGTGTCCTTATTTTGAATATTTATCTTTAAACATTGTAATAACACAAATCTGTGTGAATTTTTGTGTGTCCAAGCTTCCTTCTTTAGTACTAAGGGGTCACTTCTACTTTACTCATCCATTTCTTGTGGATTTCAGTTTCTAATTCCAGATGGGCTTGAAAATCAGATCACTATTCAGCTTAAGCTTTGAGTGATACAGTAGTTTATAAATTCCTAAACGTGGTTCCAACAAGTGTATTATGTAGCTTTAGCTCATAATAAAGCTGTAAATCTGTATTTCAGATACCCAGTCTATGAATTTTCTAATAATTTGGAGGGGGTTCCCAAACTGAAGTAGTATTAAAATATTGAGGAAATCAAAAATAATATTTGAGTCATTAAAATCAAAGTAATAAGCAATAAGAGGGATAATTTAAGTCATTATAGCGAAAAGTTTCCCTTATTGCAGATAAGCATGGTAAATCAATGTATGAGAGACTAAATAATTATTTTAGATGTGTTATGCAATGTCCAATAGAATTTAAATCACAGAAAGGTTTACATTTGAACAGTGAAAGATACCTAGAGTATTCAGAGATAGTTAAGAATAGTTAGGCAAATATGTTTTCAAATAAAATACAAAGTTTACACTTGTTTTGGTTAACAGAGCTGTACAGTTCAATGATTAAATGCGCCGACTTTGGAATCAAGGTTTCCTGGATTCAAATTCAAGCTTCACCATTGGCCAAGTTATTTAACCTACATGTGCCTCAGTTTCCTCATCTATATGTGGAGGCAATAGTTACACTCTCGTATAATGCTTTTGTTATCATTGTCAGAAGATAGCTTACGTGAATCATTTTAGAATACTTAGTGTTCAGTACCCAACAGGTTTGATTATTTAACTGTAGAGAAAATTAAAAGAAAATCAAGAAGTTCTTCACTAGTTTAATTTTTCTACAAATGATAAAATATTTCTGATTATATAGGCTTGAATTTGTCTAATGTCTTGTTGAGGCATCTGAAGTGTGTGTGCGTGTAAACACTGGCACATTTCTGAACACAATTTACACCGAGCCAATGAGAGTCACTAATATTTGTTAAATTGCTTTTCTAAAGTGGCAAAAGTTAGTAGCATCTTTTCCAAAGGGTGCTTCATGCACACTAACTAATTAAGTGAATGGGCTTTCTGGTTTTAATTAAGTGGAGTGTTTGTATATGTATATGCTTGTTTATATACTCAGCAGCAATAAGGGTGAGATTTTAATATAGAAAGGAAGAAATAGCCGCTAAGAAAGTTCAAGCCCATTCAATTAAAAATCCTAACCTGATAGTTTTACGCAATGCAAAGTTAATGGACTGGTTCGAATTCCATAAAGTGGTACTTTTTTTTTTTTTATCATCTGAAATGGCTCATGGATCTCATATGAACATACCTAATATTTCTGGAGCATTAACTCTTCAGAGGTATAATCACACTGTGTATCAATAAAGATAAAATACGTGGTAAGTGAAATTTTGCTTTCTGGCTGCTTTGGGATTATATGGCTAATGACCATCAGGCAGACACTCAGGCAATTACAATGGGGAAATTTCTTAGCTCTGAAAGCACAGGCAAGATTCCAAAATGCGCAAAACAAGCAGAGCATAGAGTAGGGGCAAAGGTGGTGTATTCATGGATGAGTGCGAGTTTTGGTTTTCAGGAGTTCAAAGAGCAAGTCTGTTCAGAATATTGTTATAAAGCAGATAGAGGACAAAAGCATAATTGAAATAACCGGAATGTACATAGGCTCACTGCATTGACTTATGTGGTGTGGTTCTGTGGAAAGATTATTAGACTTACAAGAGTGAGGACTCACAGTTCTGCCAGCAAAGAAGCTGAGTGGCTTTAGACAAGACACTTGACTTATCTCTGGGCCTCAGTTTTCCCTTTTATGGATTAAAAACATTCACAAACATTGGTTGAGTGCCTGCAATGTGCCAGCTATTGAGCTAAGTTTGGGATGCTAGAAAAGACAATCCCTTTTCTAGATTAGGAGGTTTACATTTTAAAGAGGCAAGAAGGCCCTAAACGAGGGCAGTGAGATACAACAAGCTATGTAGTTTTCTTTCTCCTAAATGGGAAGAAACACGGAGAGGAAGAAAAGCGTGCATTTTCAGTTGCAAATGGAGACGGGGGCACACTGTGTTCCCTGAAATGATTGTACCTCCCATTGGTAAGAATCAGGTAATTGTCTCAAGGCTTGTCGAGTTGTTTGTTTGTTCGTTGCAATAGCTTCTAACATAATTGATCTGCTAAGAATTCTTTACGAACTCTCTCATGTAAAATTGTCCATGGCTGTAATTCTATATCAAGATCAGTGCTATGGCATCCTTGATGTACCTATGAGTGCTCAAGTTTTATGTTTAAACTTATAGGATAATTGTTGGAAACATTATTCAGTGGTAATGATGTAAAAAATCAATAGGAATAGAAACATGACAAATGTTCCAACAATTAAAATAAAATATTGCTTTCTGTTTAAAAGAGCATATAGTCACCTTTCAAGTTAAACTTTGGTCTTACAATCCATTTTAATGATATAAGAGAAAATAAGCTTAATTGAGTTCATTGTAAAGTCCTCAAAAGAGTAGATCAGAATATCGGTCACTAACTTGTGGTCCAGGTAGAATTCCACAGTCCACAAATTACTGAAGCTCTTTGAATATCTGAACAGTCAGAAAACTCTTATTTAGAATTATGCATATGATGGAGACTAGAATGTGTCCTAAGAATAGCTTACATCACATCAAGAAGAAAAGCACCAGATGATTACTTTTAGTCAACTCTATTTTTGTACTGTAGGTACCGATTAAAAGCTTCTAACATAACAGAAGTAGCTGTTGCATCACAATATATCATAAAATTTTAGAATTGGAAGGTGAACAATGCATCTAATATAATTCCGTTGGACTAGGTCCAGAGAAATAAAAGACACTCAAGTTCACACAAATATACAATTCTGACTCATATTCCATGCTCTTTCACATATATTTTTGCTGCCTTGTTTTATAAAAATAACAGTAAATACAGATTCAAAAGTTTGGGGAACTTGTGAGTTGAGAGAACAAATCATAATAAAGCAAACCTAATAAAAGAAAATCTATATTTACACACATGATTAAATGTCAGCGATTTTTATCTTTACAAAAGGATTCACTGAAAGCTTCCTTTAAATGGTAAACTAAGTTTTTTTCAAGACTTTTATTGGTTTGTACTATATTGATAGCACCATACATATATTACATAAAATACACCTACTCATAAACTGTCTTTGAGTTATTGGAGTGATTTCTGTTCTGAGAATTCTGAATTTGTTAATGCACAGATAATGCAGAGAGAGAACTTGATTAAAGCCCTGGCAACAGATGATACTATGACTATACCTCAACTAACATGCCATGCCATAAATAGTTATTTTAATATTTATGGTACTTACTTTTGAGTAGGGATATGGGAAAACCTCTCAAAAGCTGTCATCCAGGTTTTAATATAAGGAGAAACAAACCTAGGAGAGTAATCGGAAATGGGGAAAAAAGTATAGAAGTATAGTCAGGAAATAAGACATTAATAAAGAAAATCTTTTTAAAATGTTGATTATCTACACACCTTATAAAATATCGCTGCTATAAAATATATGATAAATCTGAGTTTTTCTTACATAGTCTTTCTTCCAAATCTTTTCAACATGTTCTTAACATCCATGATGTTTAACAGATCTCAAACATTGTTGAAAATATTCCATTTTCAATAATATGCCCTTTTTCCATTCCTATATATGCCACTAAGTGCCTGCCACTTAGTCAACACTTAACACAAATTTGTTGAATGAATACAGGAATGTGTGTTGATTTTCAGTGTAGGAACAATTTTAAAATATCAAAAAATTATTCAATTTCTTGTTCTTTAAATAGCTTATTAGAGGAGTAAATTCTAACTGAAAATGAAAATAACCAAACTTTATTATCTCCTATTTATTATAGGTATTACACAGCAAGTGGGCACCAATATATCATTTCCTCAGTAGTCATAACTGCAATGGATTTTCTTACATCAGTATAACCAATTTACCAAAGAAGTTTGGTCAAAATATCTAAGAGTGTCTTACCAATAATCAGGTAATACCTTTTAACTGTGTCCAAGATCCTAAATGCTAAATAGCTTAGGTTGTGATAATAAAACCTAGATGAACTGCAAACTGCAGTCCAAAACAACACAGGTCATCTCATCGTCTTTAGATAGCTTCCACAACTAAGGAAGCATATGTGGGTCTTATGATTTTAGAATATAGATAATATCATCAATATGATAGAAGAACTTTAATAAACACCCAAGTAAATATATGGAAACTCACAATTGCTATAATTTTGAAATGTAAGGAATTTGACTTAACAAATTAGGATGAATTTCGCCTTTGCAGACCAATACTTTTCAATGACGGTCTTTTGATATTTTGATAGCCTATGCATGTAGGTAAGCCATATTTAGAATGCTGCATTGAAGAAAGAATCCTGGCCAGATTACTTGTATTAGCTTTGGATGCTCTTTGTTAACTATACTTCTTGAATTACAGAGAAGCCTGAGGCCACATTGAAGGGTAATTGAATGACTTGATTCTTAGTAGTAAATTGCAGAAATTAAAGAATAATTTCCCACACTATGTTTATTGACCTCATGAAAGCTATTAATGTCATTAAAAGGCCTGGCTGCACAAAGATAGTCAAGTGTCATGGTTGACTTAGCTTTTTGCCCCTGTGTCCCTCTAACTATCACAGCTGGAGTCATTACGTTCATTCTTTCATTTATTAAATAAATATTTATTTAGTGCCCACTATGTGCCAAGCTGCTCACTTGGTGTAGGAGTGACAAGGAGTGAGTAAGATATGATTCCTTTTGCATCTGAACACTAGTAACTTAGAAGAATTAGATTAATGCTAGCCTCATTTGACCTTACATGCAGACGCAAGTAGCTGTATAACCCTGTTGACTTCTCATCTCTGAGTCATTGCCTTACTTCTTGGCCTTACTTCCTTATTTTGGGGATCATTTTGTATATGTTTGCTCTTAGGCTCTCCTAAACACTGGAATTCTGCTTCAGATCCTCAGAATTCATGACACATCTTTCCTCCACTATCTCGTTCTCCACATTTTCAGCTAAGCCATCATTAAGCATCTAAATATTGGTTATTACCAGATTTATTTGATAGCCTGTTTCTCTTTCATTCTGAGAGGCTGAATAGATTCTGTTACTGAAACTCAACGCTTAGTTCATACCTGCTGCAACTTTAATTACTTGTTGGCTGTTTAGGGTTTTGCTGTTAAGTTGGAGTATGGTGACAGTGTTTGTCATGCGTGTTATGCGTGTTTGCACATAAGTTTGCAAAGGCATAGAATATTCATGCCTTAAATAATATCTACCTTAACTTCTAGGCTATAGGGTCATTGAAAAACAGAGCTAAGTTGTATTCATCTCTTGTCACTCAGTATTTAATACATGGTTATTTTGTATTTTTACATGTATCAATGCCAAATACAGTTTTATAGATTAGCTGAGGCAGATTAACTCCTTCTTTATTTAAGAATTACTCAGCTAGTTTAGCAAAGAGAAGTGAGTGATTTTAATCTACAAATTTCCCTCCAACTGGGCATTATTTGCTTCCTCCTTATAGGGTTAATTCAAAATGGTCCAGAGCTTTAGTAATTTGCTGATTAGGTACATTTCCCCCAAAACTCTCATAGTAGTGTTCTTGCTGACTTCTTTTAATAATAGCTCCAATGGCTATAGTATGTGTGTTTAGTGTATTTTTTTAAAGATGTAATTTAGGTACTAAAATATTCACCTGTTTGAAGCAAAGCATTCAGTATTTTTTGCATATTTGCAAGGTGGTATTATTGTCACAACTATCAAATTTCAGAATATTCTCAGCCCAGCAAAAAAATCATACCTTTTAGCAATCACTCCTATCCCTTCCAGACCTTTGAAGAGGTAATCTACTTTCTGTATCTATGCATTTGCCTTTTCTAAACATTTCACATAAAAATATCATGAAATATGTACCTTTTTGTATCTGACTTTTTTCACTTACCATAATAAGCACGAATCACTTTTCTCTCTTTCTTTCTTTCTTTCTTTTTTTTTTTTTTTTTTCCTGAGACAGAGTCTCGCTCTGTTGCCCAGGCTGAGTTCAGTGGCACAATCTCGGCTCACCACAGCCTCCGCCTCCTGGGTTCAAGCAATTCTCTGCCTCAGCCTCCCAAGTAGCTGGGATTACAGATGCCTGCCACCATACTTGGCTAATTTTTTTTGTATTTTTTTTTTTTTTTTTAGTAGAGATGGGATTTCACCATATTAATCAGGCTGTTCTCGAACTCCTGACCTCGTGATCCTCCCTTCTCGGCCTCCCAAAGTGCTGGGATTACAGGAGTGAGCCACAGCTCACTTTCTTTCTTTCTTTCTCTTTTGGCTGAATAATGTTTTATTGCATGTATATACTATATACCTTTTATTTATTCCTTCATCAGATAATGAACATTTAGATTGTTTGCGCTTTTTGGCGTTTTTGAATAGTGCTGTGATGAATATTTAGATTGTTTACACGTTTTGGCTTTTATGAATAGTGCTGCTATTAACTTTCAAACAAGTTTGTGTTTGGACATGTGGTCTCAATTATCTTGGATATATACATAGCAGTATAATCCGTGGATCATATGGTAACTTTATGCTTAACTTTTTAAGGTACTGCTGAACTGTTTTTCAAAGTAGCTACACTATTTTATATTCTAACCAGCAAAAGTATGAGGGCTCATATTTTTCCAAATCTCTGCCAACACTTCTTATTGTCTGCTCTTTTGATTAGAAACCTCCGACTATATGTGAAGTGGTTATCTCATTGTGGCTTTTCCTAATGCATTTCATTTTCCTGTTGGCCAGTGATGTGGAATATATTGTCCATTTGTGCATCTTCTTTAGAAAAATCTCTATTCAAATCTTTTGCCCATTTTTTTTTACAGAATTATTTGATCTTTCTGTTGAGCTCTAGCTAATGGTTCTTCATATGTTCTAGATATTAGACCTTCACCAGATACGTGATCTACAAATATTTTCTCCCATTTGTGTTTTACCTTTTCACTATCTTGATATTCTACTCTGAAGTGAAAATGTTTTAAATTCGATGAAGTCCAAATTATTTATTTATTTTATTTCTTGTGCTTTTGGTATTATTTTAAAATGCATTTCTAGAATAAATGTCATGAATAATTATACTGATGATTTCTTCTAAGAGTTTTATAGTTTTAATGCTTATTTTTAGTTATTTGATTTATTTGGGATTCATTTTTATATATGATGTGAAGAAGGATTACAACTTCCTTCTTTTTCATGTAGATATGCAGATGTTTGCGGCACCATATGTCAAAAAATCTCTTCTTTCCTCATAAAATTTTCTTGACATTCTTGTTAAAATGCAATTGACCATAAATGTATGAGTTTATTACTATACTTACATTTCTATTTCATTGATTTATATATCTATCCTTTGCAAGTACCACAAAGTCTTGATTACAGTAGTTTTATAATAAGCTTTGAAATTGGTCAGTATATGTTTTCAAACTTGTTACTTTCCAAGATTGTTTAGATCATTCTCATTTCTTTTATATTTAAATTTTTGCATCAGTATGTTAATTTATGCAAATAATGCATTTGGAACTTGACGAGATTTTGTTAAATATGTGGATGAAGTTTGGGAGTATTATATCTTAACACATCTTTAATCCATGAACATGGAATTCCTTTCTATTTATTTAGGACTTCTTTATTTTATTTTAATGCTATTTGGTACTTGCAATGTACATGTCTTATACTTCTTTTATTTATACCTAATAATTTTGTTTTTGATAATATTATAAATATTACGGTTTCCTTAAAGTTTTGTATTGTTCATGGCTAATGTATAGAAAAAAATATTTGCACAATGATTTTGTATCCTGAAACTTTGCTCAGCTCATTTATTTGATATTAGATTTAACTGTTGTGGTGCATCGCATGTGAATGTCTTACGGTGAGCAATTAGTTTCATATGCAATTCAGTTACACTCAAAAACAGATTCTGGGCTTGATTTTCAACACATTCTTTCCTGTGGCTGTGAGATGACAGCCGTAGGAAAACACTGCTCAAGGAGCACTTTGCTTTTCAGATTATGTATTAAGGTAACAATTTTTAGCTTTCTGTTTCTTCTTCTTTTTCCCCAAAGCCTCTAGCATTATTAAAAAAAAAAAAAAAAAAAAAGTCATGCCATTTCTGGTACTAATTGTTTTGGCTTGCATTTCCTAGAAAATAAGCATGAAGCAAAATTTAAATGTTAATGCCTTTTTTGGGAGGTATAATCTAAAGGCAATGAAAGTTGGTGGAAAGCATCCAGAAGCTGAATGAAAATAAAAGGTGATGGGTTTTTTATTTGAGCACTACTTCACAAGATAACAAGAGAGACAAAGCAGGCTGATAGACCTTGCAGGAAATCTTGGATAGGTGATACATATGTAAGGACAAATCACAAGAGTGATAAATTTAAAAATTACTTAGATTCCATATCTTCCCTGCTTCTTATTCCCCATTTACCAACATATGTTTGATGGATAGTCTCTACTGATAGAACTTTTTCTGCCCAATCAAAACATTTTAGCAGCATAGTTTGGGAAATGGAGAGCAGAATAGCTATGTGAAAAAATACTATATCTCACATATCTATTGACCATTTTAATAAGAAATATCACATAATTATTTTTATTAACTTGTGCACTAGAGTGTATGATTTTTAATAAATATTTCAGAGAACGATGACTTTAATGTAGTTTTATATGTTCTAAAGTCTGAAGCAGCCTCGTAAATTATATAGTATACTGGATTATGAACATATAATAGTGCCCTATTTTTTAAAGTCTTCTAAATTAATTCTATTCATAGTAATGTCATATTGTGTAATTAATCTGGTACAACGAGTTCCACATTTCATTCCTTTATTAATAAAATATAAATTCACCCATGTTTTGATCCAGAGGACAATATTTTAATTAAATTTCTAAGCAAACTCTAAGTCTCTAAAAAATACTTTAGAAAACTTCATAAGACACTTAAAGATTTAGAGCTATTTAACAGATGCTGAGGGCAAGAAATAAAATACAAAACAAATTCAGCCACAAAATAAACTGACCTGCAAACTGACCTCCCAAAAGCTAAACTACAGAATATATTCAACTTTAAGTGTGATTAATATAGTGGCTTGTCATTGAAATGAACTGGTTCCTTAGTTACATGAACCTCTCAACCAAACCATGTATTTTGATGAACGATAAAGAGGATAACTGCACAAAGTATTCTGTCAGTTGAGCTATTGACTTCACGTCATTGCTGTAGGAAATTGAGGCAAGTTAGCTCATTATCACTGCTGCCTCGTTAGAATTTTAACGGGGGATAATGCTGATATCTAGTAACTACTCCCTTGTTGTGGGAATGGAAGAAGAGATTACCTTGTCTTGTTTTGTGAGATCTAGAAATGACCTGGACATACAGGGCTATAAGATGAAAAAAAAAAAAAAAAATAGCAGCAAGGAGAACAAGGGTTAGAAAGCAGAAGTGTGTGTGTGTGAGTGCGTGTGCGTGTATGCATGTGTGCATGTGTCTGTGTGTGTGTGTGTGTGTGTGTGTATGTTCAGTGAGGTTAGGACTGTTAAAATTTGAGCAGTTCAGAGTTTCCACAGGTTTATCCTTGAATCCCTTGGTCATGTCTGAATTTCCTTCAGGAGCTGAAACTTTCCACCCAAACTCAATATTTATACATTATACTTCTTAACATATTGGATGTCAGCAAAACAATAACTAGCTATATTTCATTTGATTCTGTGAAGATAGCTTGAGATTGCCTAGCTTCTGCAGCTTTCGAGCTCTCTTGACAAATTTGGAATGTATGTTGTATGTTTTTAAGACAATTGTCATCATTATGATACACTTATCTGAAAACCTTAGTTTCAAAACAAGGTGGTCTTTGAAAAATCATATCTTGAAGATTCCTTATCCAAACAGCCAATCTTTCAATATTAAAATAATAAGATAGATATAAACCATAGCTTTAATTTGGGGGGAAGTGTTTAAAAAAAACTGATTACAAACAGGCCTTTCTTTTCAATGATTACACTCTGGATATTGTTTTCTGATTTACATTGGCAGCTAATATTTAGAGAGACTTTTGCTGCTTCTGATTCTGACCATTTCAAATTCTGATCATTTTAAATAGAAATGTAATAGCAATTTAAAACTAGACATAAGCATAATTCAGCTGTGTCTACTGCTTATTAGGGCTGAGTACTTGTGCAGGTTGTTCATGCCCAATGAAGATTGTCTATTTTGACTCAATAAATGTTTCCTGGATGAGTAAATGAATGAATGTGTATTATTATGTGCCAAAAATATCAGTGGCTAAAAATATGAAGACTAATAGAGCACAACTTGTGACTTTCACAAGGTTTCAGAGTCAAAAGAGGAGAGACATAAAATAAAACAATCATGACCTTTATAGCAGTATGAATAAGACACCCTGGGAGCTACAGGGAGAAAAGAATTTACCTATGACTGGGAGGTCAAGAACTTTGTGAAAGAAATTATGTTTGACTTAAGTTTTAGGAATGACTCAGAGGCATTCTTCAAAATGACTAAACAAGATTTTGAAAATGCCATGCCAGAGAGGGAAAAATGCATGAAAAGAGAAAATACAGCCATAAAGACCGGGATGCATTGCATAATTTTAAAACCTGATGATTAATTGCAGGAGCAGGGTTGTTCAAAATATTTGTGATGCTCAGACCTCAAATAATCTTTTGGTTCACAAGAATAGTTTTGGATCTTATCATGCAAGTCAGCAGTTTTCAACATGTGTTTCTCTGTAGTACATAGGACAGATGATAGCTACATACATGACACAATACACAAGCAGAGCCAAAGAATAGTGTAATTCCTTGCATTCCATCTATGCTGTCTTTTTCTTAAGTAAATTAAGAAATAATATAAAAATAACCAATGAAAATGGGATTATTACAACTTTTATTTTCCCCAAATTGATTTAGTAAGTTATTCACAAAATTGTTCATATAATTATCTCACATCATTGTACTATTAACACGATAGTGGACCAAGCTGCTGTTAATGTAGAAGGGAAGAATCCACCAAATATTTTAGACAAGGTTGTGCATGGTCACATTTTTTTAAGAAAGGGGGACTTTGGTGGCAACGAGGGAGAATAGAGGGATTAGAGTGAGGACCTTCATACAGTAATTCTCAACATAGGTGGGACACACTTTTCTGGGGTGACATGGCAGACACCAGGAATTGGCTAGCTCAATCACCTTTTCTTTTTCTTTTTCTCCATTGTGGTGGTTGAAAAAATAATACTTGTCTCTCTTGCAAGGAGGATTGTGTATGTGGCTATTCAGGCTAATAAGATGTAAGCATTAGTCTGCCCAGAAGTTCTGGGAGAACTTTCCTGATTAGAGGGGCATACTGTTTGTACTTCTTACTCCTTCTTTCTGTCTTGAATAAAGAGGTGACTCCTAGAATTGCATAGCCACGTTGTGTCCAGAATATTCCAGAAAATTATAGTCAGCTGACATATTTTAGTTGTCTACAGCAGCCCTACTCCAGAATTCTTGTTAAAAAACTAATTAAAAATAAACTGCCATTTATTTAAGCCATTGCATGTTGAAATTTTTTGTTCCCTGAAGATAATAGGGGATGTTTCTGAAGATCAAAGTACTACTTTTAAAAACTATATACAAACCCCATGTGTGAATGTTTGATGTATTCCTTCCATCCCTCAGTGAGGCATCCCTTTATTGAGAATTGTTGTTTTAGCGATCCACTAGCATTTATGGCAGCATGTATATCTTTCAATTGTAAAGAAATAGAGGAAAAAGGCTCAGAAATGATTTCTATTATTTTGTTGAAAGAGTATTAGAATAATTCAGGTAAAATTAAAGAAGGACCACTCTGGCAATAACAGCAAAGGTGTAGAGAAGGGAAATGGAGAGAAGCAATTAATATTAGTAGAAGTAAAAGCAATACAATATTTGGTATATAGAATTTAATATAGAAAATATAGAATTTAAGATATCTATAGACTATCAATAAATGATATTGAGAAATCTTTGGAAAATATGAGCTTGAAGCTCATGAGATGTATTAAGTACTGAAATGCTCATACAAAATTCATAACTTAGATCAGAAGAGTTAAGTTTATAGTCTACAGTCCAAAAAAATTTCTGAATGATTACACAGTTTAGATTAGCAAATGTTTTTTTAATTGGCTAGGTTGACACTTGTGTATGATCACCTGTCAAAAAATATTTTGTAACTGCTCTAAACAAGAAAAAGTTGAGTGTGTTTACTATGCATAAAACACTTAAAATAAAATAGAAGTATTTTCATTTGGGTAATAGAGATAGTTTTGTTCCCACGTGCACTGTATTGACTTGCTCTATGAAATCTGTAGCCTAGGTTAATACTTGTATTCATACAGATATTCAGCTATGCAGATGCTTTTTAATTTGACATAGTCGGGCTTTTCTATTTTTGCTTTTGTTTTCTACTTTTTTTAGCATTATATCTAAGAAATCACTGGTAAGACCAATATTAAGGATCTTCTCCCCTGTGTTCTAGAAGTTTTTCAATTTTCGGTGTTACATTTAAGTCTTTAATCCATCTTGAGTTTATTTTTGTGTATGGTATAAGTTAAAGGTCCAATTTCATTCTTTTGCATGTGGATATCCAGTTTTCCTAACACCATTTATTGGAGAGACTATCTTTTCCCAATTGTGTATTCTTGGCACCCTTGCCAAAGATCAGTTGACTGTGCACGAATTAATTTATTTCTGGACTCTCTATGCTATTCTATGGATATGTCTGTCTCTATGGCATCATACAGTTTGACTACAGTAGATTTTTAATGTGTTTTGAAACCAGGAATTTTAAAGCCTTTAACTTTGCTTTTTTTCTAGATTGTTTTTGCTATTCAGAGTCTGCTGGGATTCCATATGAATTTTATTATTGTTTTCTCTGTTTTTGTAAAAAAAATGCCATTGAAACTTTGATAGGAATTCTATTTAATTTGTAGATCATATTGGGTAGTATAGATATCTTAATAATGTCTTTAGATTAATAAACATACAATGTCCCTCCACTGTATGTATTGTCTTTCCAATATGTATTGTCTTTAATTTTGTTCAACAATGTTTTGTAGTTTTCAGCATACAAGTCTTTTGCCTCTTAAATTTATTTCTAAACATTTTATTCTTTTGGATGCTATTGTAAATGGGATTTTCTTCTTGATTTCCTTCTTAAACTATTCATTTTTAGTGTATAAAACCACACTTTTATATATTTATTTTGTATTCTGCAACTCTATTGAATTTGTTTGTTATTTCTAAGAGGCTTTTTGTTGTTGTTACGTTTTTAGGCACTTTATACATAAAAGATCATGTCATCTACAAACCAATAATTTTATTTCTTCTCTTATAATTATTTTTAACCATTGAGCATGATGGTAACTGAAGGATTTTCATATGTGGCCTTTATTATGTTGAGGTACTTTCCTTCTACTCTTAGTTCATTGAGCATTTTTTATTGAAAAGGTGCTGAAATTTGTCAAACTTTATTTTTGTGTCTAAGGAGATGATCATGTGATTTTTACCCTTTATTCTGTTAGTATGATGTATCACATTAATTGATATTGATATTTTGAATTACCTTTGCACCCCAAGAATAAATCCGACCTGGTCATGGTATATTATCCTTTTACGTACTGTTAGATTCAGTTTGGTATATTTTGTGAAGATTTTTTTTACAGTTGTATTCATCAGGAATATTGGCCTACAGTTTTCTTTTCTTGTGGTATCTTTGTCTGGCTTTAGTATCAGATGAAGCTGGCCTCATTAAATTAGTACAAAAGTGTCCTTTCATTTTCAATTTTTTGGACAAGTTTAGAAAAGTCTGGTGTTAATTATTCTTTAAATGTTTGGTGGAAATCACCAATGAAGCCATCTGGTCCTGGAGGTTTCTTGGGAGGTTTTTGATTACTGATTCATTGTCTTGCAGTCTCTTATGATTATTTTATTATTTCCTGTTGCATCATTTGAAATGTCTCCTCTTTCATTACTGATAATTTATTTATTTGAATAGTTTCTCTTTTTTTTAAGTTTAACCGAAGATTTGTAAACTTTGTTGATCATTTCAAAATGCCAACTCTTAGTTTAATTTTTTCTATTATTTTTCTAGTCTCTATTTTATTTCTGCTCTAACATTTATCGTTTTCTTTCCTCTGCTATCTTTGGAATTCGTTTGTTCTTCTTTCTCTAATTCCTTGAGGTACAGAATTAGGTTGCTTCTTTAAGATCTTCCTATTATCTAAATGTAAACATTTAATCATTGTGAACTTCTCTGTTAGTACTACTTTTACTGAATTGCATATGCTTGATATAATATGTTTTCATTTCCATTTGTCTCAAGATGTTTTCTTATTTCCTTTTTCATGTTTTCTTTGACCCATTTGTTATTAAGAATGTGTTCAATTTCCACATATTTGTGAATTGTGTGTTTTTCCATCTGCTATTGATTTCTAGTTGCATTCCATTGTGTTTGGAAAAAATACCTGGTATAGTTTCAATTCTCTGGGTGGGTGTGGTGGCTCACACCTGTAACTGCAGCCCTTTGGGAGGCTGAGGCGGGTGGATCATTTGAGCCCAGGAGTTTGAGACCATCCTGGGCAACGTGGATATATCCTGTCTCTACATTAAATACACATAAAAAATTCTCAGGTCATGGTGGCGTGCACCTGTAGCCCCAGCTACTCCAGAGGCTGAAGCAAGTGGATCAGTTGAGTATGAGAGGTCAAGGTTGCAGTGAGCCATGATAGCGCCCCTGTACTCCAGTCTGTATAATAGTATGAGATCCTGTTTCAAAACAGAGAAAGGATAAATTCTTTTTCAGCTTGTTGAGACTTGTTGTTACCTAACATGTAATCTATTCTGCAGAAGATTCTTCGTATACTTGAGAAGAACGTGTCATCCGTTGCTATTGGGTAGTATATTCTGTGTATGTCTGTTATGTCTGTTTTGTCTTTAGTGTTGTTCAAGTCTCCTGTTTCTTTCTTAATCTTCCATATTAATATTGTACATATTATTGAAAGTTGGATATTGAAATCTCCTACCATTATGGTGTGGCTTTCTATTTTTTCCTTCAGTTAGGGCAATGTTTGTTTCACATATTCAAGTGCTCTGATGCTGTGTGCACATATATTTATAATTGTCATATTATCCTGGAGAATTGACTATGTTCTGAATATGTAGTGTCCTTTTTTGTCTCTTGTGCACATTTTGACTTAAAGTCTATTTTGTCTAATATAAATATGGCCACCGCTGCTTTCTTTTGGTAATAATTTGCATAGAATATCTCTTTTCCATTATTTCACTTTCAGCATATCTGTGTCTTTACAGGTAAAGTGGGTCTCTTTTAGACAGAATAGAGTTGGCTCTCTTTAAAAAAACAACCTACTCAGCCACTCTATGTTTCTTGAGGGCATTGTTTAACCCATCTCTATTTTCCTCTCTTGTTATCTTTTTTTTGTGTTTCTTTTTTTTGTAGTGATATGCTTTGATATCTTTCTTAGTTTTTTGTGATTTTCTATAGACATTTATGAAATGGTTACGTGGAGTTTACATAAAACAACTTATACTTAACTTCAATTGCATGCAAAACCTCTATACTTTGACCTCTTTTATACCCACACTGTGTATCACTGATGTCACAATTACATCTTTTTATGTTGTGTGTCCATTAATAATTTACAGTTATAATATTTAATATTTTTTCTGTTAACTTTTATACCAGAATTTAAAGTGAATTATGCACCACTATTTTAGTATTGTCTTTCCTTATTTGTATGTATACATGCATACACACACACACATATGTATCTTTGTCAGTGGGCTTTAAATTTTTGTGTGCTTTTGTTTTTATGTTTACCGTGTTTTTTTTTTCAACTTGAAAGATTCCCTTTGGCATTTCTTATAATGTAGATCTAGTGGTAGACTCCCTTAGCTTATGTTTATAAGAAACAATTTTTCTCACCACTATTTTCAAAGGTAAGTTTCGATGAGTGTAGTGTTCTTAGCTGGCAGGCTTATCTTTTACTTTTAATACTTCAAAAAGATCATCACAATCCTTATAAGATGTCTGCTGAGAAATTTATTTATAGTCTTACAAAAGCTTTCTTGTATGTGATTAGTTGCTTTTATCTTACTGCTCTTTAAATTCTGTTTGTCTTTGACTTGTGACAAATTAATTATTATCTGTCTTGGTGACAACTTCTTTAGATTTATTTTACTTGAGATATTTGGAGTTATTGAATCTAGATATACATTTCCTACAACACAGTAAGGAAGGTTTTGCCATTATTTCTTTTTGTTATTGTCATTTTAACTTTTACTATACACCCTCCACCCTCTACCCTCCACCCTCAAGTAGATCCCAGTGTCTGTTGTTTTCTTCTTTGTGTTTATAAGTTTTCATCATTTAGCTTCCACTTATAAGGGAGTACATGCAGTATTTGGTTTTCCATTCCTGTGTTATTTTGCTAAAGATAATAAATAGCCTATAGCTGTATGCATGTTCTTGCAAAATACGTGATCTCATTCTTTATTATGGCTGCATAGTATTTCACAGTGTGTATGTACCATATTTTCTTTATTGACTCCACGATTGATAGACATTTAGGTTGATTGTATGTCTTTGATATTGTGATTAGTACAGTAATGGATATTCTTGTGTATGTGTCTTTGTGGTAGAATGATTTATATTTCTCTGGGCACATACACAGTAATGGGATTGCTGGGTTGAATGGTAGTTCTGCTTTTAGCTCTTCGAGGAATCACCATACTGCTTTCCACAATGGTTGAAGTTTTCTCTGTAAGTTTGCTAGTATCTGTTATTTTTTGACTTTTTAATAATAGCCATTCTGACTGATGTGAGAGGGTATCTCATTATGGTTTTGATTTGCCTTTCCCTAATGATTAGCGATATTGAGCTTCTTTTATATGCTTGTGGGCTCTATGTATGTCTTCTTTTGAGAAGTGTCTGTTCATGTCCTTTGCCCACGTTTTAATGGGGTCGTTTTTCTCCTTTAAATTTGTTTAAGTTCTTTACAGATGCTGGATATTAAACCTTTCTCAGATGCACAGTTTGCAAACATTGTCTCCCATTCTGTAGGTTGTCTATTTACTCCATTGATAGTTTCTTTTGCTGTGCAGAATCTCTTAATTTTAATGAGATTTCACTTGTCAATTTTTGCTTTTGTTGAAATTGGTGTGTCTGTCATGAAATCTTTGTCCCTTCTTACGTCCAGGATGGTATTCCCTATGTTTCCTTCCAGAGATTTTATAGTTTTGGGTTTTACATTTAAGTTTTAATCCATATTGAGTTGATTTTTGTATATGGAGTAAATAAGGGGTCCAACTTCAGTCTTCTACATATGGCTAGCCAGTTATCCCAGCACCATTTACTGAACAGAACATCTTTCCCCATTGATTGTTTTTGTCAGCTTTTTCAAAAAAAAATCAGGTGATTGTAGGTGTGTGGCCTTATTTCTGGGCTCTCTATTCTGTTCCATTTGTCTGTGTCTGGTTTTACACCAGTTCTGTGCCATTTTGGTTACTGTGCACTTGTAGTATACTTTTAACTCAGGTAACGTGACATCTCCAGTTTTGCTCTTTTTGGTTACAATTGCTTTGGCTATTCGGGCACTTTTTTGGTTCCATTTGAATTTTAAAATAGCTTTTTTCTTGTTCTGTGAAAAATGTCATTAGTAGTTTCATAGGAATAGCACTGAATATGTAAATTGTTTTGAGCACTATGGCCATTTTAATGAAATTGATTCTTCCTATCCACGAGTATGGAATGTTTTTCCACTTGTGTCGTTTCTGACTTCTTTGAGCAGTGTTTTGTAATTCTCATTGTAGAGATCTTTCACCTCCCTGGTTAGCTGTATTTCTATGTATTTTGTTCATTTTGTGGCAATTATAAATGGGATTGCCTTTTGATTTGGCTTTCGCCTGGGTTTTACATCTGTTTTGTCTGAAATTAGGATTACAAACCCTAATTTAGGTGATCTATAAATGGGTCCTTTTTTACTTTTATAAAATGCAAATAATTGGAAACTAATAGAGCAACGAAAGGATGTGACAGTTACTAAAGTCATTCAGTTTCTTTCTCTATTACCTATCCCTTTTAAGCTGCTCCAACAGTTTTCTACCATTTTAGCATACCACAGTAAGATTCAGATGAGGGAGAGGGTTCCTTTGTTTAATAAACAGATGTAAAGATTGTTTAAAAGGGAAAAATGAGAAAACGCAACTTGCTTGACTGGAAATTCTTAGAACTGGATACATGTATACATGGCAAGTCAGTCCACCTCTACGTGGAAACATGTCAAGGGTAATGTAATGGTCAGATTCTAATATCTCACAAGGAGCTGTCCCATTACATGGGCAGATAAGAGTCTATACCACATAATCTATGCTGCTTTTAACCTGGAAAACCTATAATATGGGGCTCTAACTTGTTTATTGAAAAATAATTTCTGCAAAGCACACATATGATATTTCCACTCAAACATATAATTTTGCATGGAACTTCCCAAAACAAATTGATTGCAAAATGTTTTGCTAAGTAACTGAATTAGTTTATTTCATTAATATCCTTTCAAACATTATGTCCAAAGACTCCTACCAAAAATATCAATTTGGATTTTGAGGCAATTGATTTTGAATCACTCTTTCTAGTAGTAATTATAGAATAGAGCCATTTAACTTTTGAGATCACTCTTGTTTTATGACAATAAAATCATATTCACATGTAATAGATCAAATTTGTTCTCTGTAGCAGCAGAGGCTTGAATTCCATTCATATGAAACTATTTATTGGCTCAACAAATATATGTTCAGGATCTACTATTCAATGGACATTCAGGGTCTACTATTCTTGGCACTGAGGATAGATTTGTAAATAAATCAGTAACTGTCTAAAAGCAACTTACATTTTAGTGGGTGTAGTTAATATTGATATGGTTAATACTGAGTGTCAACTTGATTGGACTGAAGGATGCAATGTATTGTTCCTTGGTGTGTCTGTAAGGGTGTTGCTAAAGGAGATTAACATTTGAGTCAGTGGACTGGGAGAGGCAGACCCACATCGATCTGGGTGGGCATCATCTAATCAACTGCCAGCGTGGCTAGAATAAAGCAGAGAGACAGGTGTGGAAGGACTTGACTTGCTGAGTCTTCTGGACTTCATCTTTTTCCCATGCTGGATGCTTTCTACTGTTGAATATTAGACTCCAAGTTCTTCAGCTTTTGAACTCTTGGGCTTAGACCAGTGATTTGCCAGGGATTCTTGAGCCTTCGGCCACAGACTGAAGGTTGCTCTGTCAGCTTGCCTATTTTTGAGGTTTTGGAACTTGGACTGGCTTCCCTCCTCCTCCGCTTGCAGACTGCCTAGTGTGGAACTTCACCTCATGATCATGTGAATCAATACGCCTTAATAAACTTCCCTTCATATGTACGTCTATCTTTTTCCTTTAGAGAACCCTGACTAATAGGGTGGGGTAGACAGGTAAGAGAAAACCGAGGCCATACATGATTTAAGATAGGTAGTGATAAGTACAATGAGGAAGAAAAAAGAACGGTGTAAAGAGAATAGAGAGTGAAGAGGGCCTAATTTACATATGATGGTCAGAGAGATCTTCTTTGTAGAGGTGATGTTTTAGTCAATATTGCTGAAGTTAAGAAACCATGTGTGGTAGTAAGGTTAAAGCAGTTTATTTTGGACTTTGAACTCCAAGCTTTAGTCATACCTATTAATATTTGCATATTGGGAAATGCAGCTCTAGGCTGTTCACCGCTTTGAAATACTACTCCAGTAAGAGGAGGCACAATGGAATTATTTAGATTTTCTCATAATAAATTACTGTTATATTGCAGACCTCTATGGGAGATTACATGTAGATGTCCTTAATTGGAGTTTTGGCTGTTTGCTAACTCACTTATGACCTCACTTCACTAGTTTCTGAAGTGCTGGGGGGAAGGAGAAGGAGACTAACTCACTTTCATGCAAGGTACTTTGTTATCCATGTAAATGGAGCACAAAGATATTTCACATAAATGATGTTTTTGGCTTCCAATTATTTTAAGTTATATAGTAGCAGCTTCACTTAATGAATGACCTGCCTGTGTCCATGAGATATTGTCATTAAAATATGTTAATAGAAGGAGGATGGAAGATACACATCTACTTTATTTGATTTGCCTATAGAACATTCTCACTGACCCTTACTCTTAAGGTGGTGTTAAGGTGCAGATCCTGAATGAAAAACAACAACCAGGAGCCAATACTGACCTTATTCATGTTATTCCATTGCAGAATACTGTCCATGGAGTCAAAAACACAAGCAACAATCAATAAGAGATTAAAACCAGTTTATTTTGTCTCTAAGACATTTCTCCTCAGGTTGATAGATGCAAAAGTGAACAGCAGTAAAACAGTCACACATGCAATTCATCTTCTCATGGAGAATTATAACTTTAAAAACACAGACTTACAATCTGTAAGTCAGGAAGGAGGAAGGCCGTTTTTAGAGAGCAAGACTCTCATATAATATATCATTATCAATAAGTTTACTCTGCTTTTTATTTAAGAATAAAGAGACTGGATACTTGAAATTCATTTTTCTTACTTCTGCCAGTTGTTTACTGTCGTTTACCGAGAACATAGCTTATTTTACACCTCATAGAGTTCTTACATTTTCCTGAGTCACTAAGTTACTTGATCACTCAATGAATGCATTTTATTGAGGGTTTACCAATTGCCAGTTGCTGTTGTAGGTGCTATTGGGTAAGAGACATTAAGATCTTGCCCTTTAAGTAGTATTAAATAAATGATAATGTGATATAAAGTGATAGCTGGAGTGAGAGATTGTGCTTGAGTTAGGGTATTCAAGAAAGGTCTCATAGAGGAAGTGGTTAAGTAAGACTGGATATAGTCATGTGAAGATGTAGAGAAGAACTTTCCAAGCAGAACAGACACAAAATGCAAAAGCTATGGGATGAACAAGGACATATGTGTTAATAAGACAGAAGGAAAGCCTATGTGGATGAGCAATGGGAAAAGAGAAGAGAAAAGAAAAGAAAGATGAAGACTGAAGTCTAAGGAACAGGAACAAGTCTGAATCTTGTACAGCCTTGCAGCCCATGGTAAGGAATTTAAAGGTTATTCTGGTGGAGATGGGGAGCATTGATGCGATTTAAGCAGATGCATGATATGATCCAACTTGTAATTTAGAAAATCACTCAAGACTGCTTCTAGGGAGGGTTATTGTAAATTGAGAATGCATCACAGTGAAAACAGAGAAGGCTGATGCAGTAGTTCAGGCAAGAGTTAATAATATCTAGGACTAGGATTATATTGAAAATGATAACTAACGGATTCAGGATTAATTTTTCTTGTAGATGGTACTTAACCATTGAACAAAATATCAGATGTGAAGAAAAGTTTAAAAATGAAAGGATAACAACAGGTTTTGGGGTAAGCAACTAATTGGATGGATAGTGGTGCCATTTTGAGCAGGGAAACCTTAGTGAATTTAAGGTGGATGGAATAAATTGTCCTGTTTTGGCTGTTAAGTCAGGGGGAATATTTGCAGAATGGGCTGTAACAAGGGAGAAAGAGAAGGATACGTCCTACCATTAGTATCCTGCTGATAATGAAAAAACATTTAGAATTATATAACAGCAGCTATGCTTGCTCCATCCTGCTTTTGTTCTCGTAAGCCCTCCTTGTGTTAAGTCCTGCGATTAAATACCTAAGCATACCAGAATTTTTTAGGTTTTTGAGGACTCTTGCCTCAAAAATAATAATAGTTTACACTAGTTTTACTCTTGTAAAATGACCTCTAGATTAGCTAATACAACGTTTTTTCATCACTGGTTCTTAAAATGTATTATTTAATTAATAGCAAATGGGGGACAAGATTTATAAAGAACCGAATGTTTAATGTAAGTGGTGCCAGCATCTATCTTTGTGTTGTTCATGATCTTATAGGAGAAGCATTCACTCTTTTACCATTAACTGCGATGTTAGCTGTAGGTTTCAAGGTTCATCTGCTTAAAAATGTGACTTTGTAGTCCTAGTTTTCTCAGAGGAGAGTTTTTCACAGGAAGGGATTATGTTTTTTGTTTAAGTTTTGCATATATTGATAGAATCATATGATTTTCTTTTTTAGCCTTTACATAGAGTATATAATATTGACAACTTTTAGACATTAAATCAATTTTGCATTTCTCAAATAAACCTGACTTGATCATAAAGTACTAGTCTTTTTATAAAATGTTGAACTTAATGTACTTACATTTTATTAATACTTTTTATATCTGCATTCATTGAATATATTTGCCTACAATTTCTTTTTGGTTGTCTTTGCTTGGTTTTGGTATCAGGGCAATGCTAACTTTCTTTTTAGTTTTCTCAAAGAGTTTATGTGGAATTGATACTTTTACTAAGACACCACAGTATTGAGTTGTTTATAATCTCTACTTGGCTTTAAATATCATTCAGATCTCTAGTTATGCTACGTCTTTCTTTCATAATATTGGTAATTTGTTTTCTTTTTTTGTCTTGATAAGTCTGAAGAGAGATTTGTAAATTTTACTAAATTTGTGAAAGAACAAGATTTAGTAGTTTCACTGCTTTTTTTCTGTTGTTTTCTGATTTCCAACTTTATTTTACATTTATTTTCATCTACATACTTTGGATTTCATTTTTTCTCTTTTATTTTATTCTTAAAGTGGAAGCTGAGGTAGTTGATTTGAGACCTTTTTTCCTTTTTAATATAAGCATCTAGAGCAAAAAATGCCCTCTAATCATTGCTTTAGGAGTATCTCACAAATTTCATATATTGTGTTTTTATTCTCATTCAGTTGAAAATACTTTTGAATATCACTTTTTATTTCTACTTTGGCCCACCAATTAAACTTAGTTTAATATTATATCCTTTCCAAATACTTTTTTGAAATATTTACAAATAATTATATATGACATAGTTTTTAAATATTTGGAGTTTCCCAGATATATTGAATATTTATCTGTTTATATTTTATGTATTTGAAATCTGTATTAACTATATGAATGTATAAGACTTTTCTTGTCATTTTGATAAATTGACCCCTTTATCATTATGGTAATATAATTTGCTTTGCAATCTGCCTTGTCTAATAGTTATATTGTTATTCCAGCTTCTTTTTGATTATTAGTGTTAGCATGGAGTATCATTTTAACATCATTTACATTTAATCTATGTGGTAACATGGTTGGGTCTTTTTTAAAAATCAAGTCTGACAATCTTTGCCTTTTAGTTGGGGTTTGTAGGCAATTTTCATTTAACGTGACTATTGATATTATTGAGATTGAACCTACCAACATATTTGTTTATTTTTCCCATCTGTTCTTTGTTACCTTTTCCCCTTTTTCAATATTCTTTCCAATAATTTTTAAAGTTTTGTTTTAAATCTTTTTTTATCAGCTATAACTCTTTTGTTTTCTTTTAAAGTGGACTCTTCAGGGTATAGATTCTTAGTTTATCACTTTATAGCTTTAATTGATATTTCACTACTTTATATGTAAGATACTGAAAATACTGTAGTTCCTATTTACTACCCCCATCTTTAATGTTGTTATTGTCAAACATTTATTTCTATACTTGCTATTGATCGCAAAATTAATTGCTATTATTTTGCTTTAAGAAATCTATTTTTCACTTAGGGAGACCAAGGAGGGCGGATAACAAGGTCATGAGATTGAGACCATTCTGTCTAACACAGTGAAACCTCATCTATACTAAAAATACAAAATTAATTATGTGGGTGTGGTGGCACGCACCTGTAGTCCCAGCTACTCGGGAGGCTGAGGCAGGAGAATTGTTTGAACCCAGGAGGCGGAGGTTGCCGTGAGCTGAGATCGCCCGGCTGCGTTCCAGTCTGGGTGACAGAGCAAGACTCTGTCTCAAAATAAATAAATAAATAAAATATAAAAGAAATATATATTTTTTCAGCATTTATTTTAGTTAACAGGGTGTATATGCAGGTTTGTTACCTAGATATATTGTATGGTGCTAAGGTTTGGAGTATGAGTGATACCGTCACGTAGGTACTCAGCATAGTACTCAACAGTTAGTTTTTCACACTTTTCCCCGTCTCTGCTTCCCCAATATAGTAATTCCCAATGTCTATTGCTACCATCTCTACGTTCATGAGTACCCAATGTTTAGCTACTACTAAATGAAAATATACGGTATTTGGTTTTGTGTTCCATATCAATTCATTTAGAATGATGGCCTCCATTGAATCCATGTTGCTACAAAGCACAGGATTTTGTTCTTTTTATGGCTGCATAGTCGTTTATGGTATATAAGCACCACAGTTGTTAAAATCCAATCCACCATTGATGGTCACCTAGGTTGAGTCCATGGTTTGTCATTGTTTACAGTGCTGTGATGAACATGCCTGTGTGCGTGTGTTATTGTGGTAGAATTACTTGGCAGTTTTTCTTTGGTTATATATCCAGTAGTGGGATGGCTGGGTCAAATGGTATTTCTGAGAGGTGAAACCAGCTGGACTTCCTGGGTGCAGTGAGGACCTGGAGAACTTTTCTGTCTTACAAGAGGCAGGTAAATGCACTAATCAGCAGTAAATGCACCAATCAGCACTCTGTAAAACACACCAATCAGCAGGATCCTAGAGGTAGCCAATCACAGGGAGGATTGAAAAAAGGGCACTCTGATAGGACAAAAATGGAACATGGGCGGGGACAAATAAGGGAGTAAAAGCTGGCCGCCAGAGCCAGCAGGAGCAACCAGCTTGGTCCAGTTGCATACTGTGGAAGCTTTGTTGTTTCCCTCTTTACAATAAACCTTGCTACTGCTCACCCTGGGTCCGTGCCGTATTTAAGAACTGTAACACTCACTGCGAAGGTCCACAGCTCCATTCTTGAAGTCAGCAAGACCACGAACCCACTGGCAGGAACCAACTCTAGACAGAGTTCTGTTTTAAGTTCTTTAAGAAATCTCCAAACTGCTTTCCACAGTGGTTGAACTAATTTACATTCTCACCAACTGTGTATAAGCATTTGCTTTTCTCTGCAGCTTTACCAACATCTGTTGTTTTTTTGACTTTTTAATAATAGCCATTCTGACTGGTGTGAGATGCTATTCATTACAGTTTTGATTTCTGTTTCTCTGATGATTAGTGATGCAGAGCATGTTTTTCATGTTTGTTGGCCTCTTGTATGTCTTCCTTTGAGAAGTGGCTGTTCTTGTCTTTTGCCCATTTTTTTAATGGGGTTATTTATTAGTTGAGAGTTCAATCAAGAACACAGTCTCATTTACAATCACCACAGCAAGATAAAATACCTAGGAATACATCTGACCAAGGGGGTAAAAGATATATACAAGGAGAACTACAAAACACTATTGAAAGAAATCATAGATGACACAAACGAATGGAAAAACATTACATATTTATGGATTGGAAGAATCACTATCATTAAAATCGCCATACCACCCAAGGCAATATACAGATTCAACAATATTCCTATCTAACTACCAACATGATTTTTCATAGTATTGGAAAAAAATTCTAAAATTTATACGAAATCAGAAAAGAATCCAAATAGCCAAAGCAATCCTAAGCAAAAAGAACAAAGCCAGAGGCATCGGATTACCTTACTTCAAACTGTGCTATAAGGCTACAGTAACCCAAACTGGATAATATGGGTACAAAAACAGACATAAAGACCAATGGAACAGAATAGAGAGCCCAGAAATAATACCACACACCTACAGCCATTTGATCTTTGACAAAGTCAGCTGAAATAAGCACTGGAGAAGTGACTTCCTATTCAATAAATGGTGCTGGGATAGTTAGCTATCCACATGCAGAAGATAAAACTGGACCACTATCTTTCACTACACTCAAAAATTAACTCAAGATGGATTAAAGATTTAAACACAAGGCCCTAACTATAAGAATCTTAGAAAAACAAACAAACAAACAAAAAAAAAAATAAGAAACACCGTTCTGGACATCAGCCTTGGGAAAGAATTTATGACTAAGTCCTCAAAAGCAGCTGCAACTAAAACACAAATTGATGAATGGGATCTAGTTAAACTAAAGAGTTCTGCACAGCAAAAGAACCTGAAGAGTGTAAACAGGCAACCTACAGAATGAGTGAAAATTTCCAAAAACTATGCATCTGACAAAGGTCTAATATCCAGAATCTACAAGAAACTTAGACAATTGGATGTGAAGTCTATTATTTTATAGAGATGAAAAATAAGATGAAACATTTCATATTTACTAACATGCATGCCATTTCCAGGGTTCTTTATTATTTGTATGGATCCAACTTACAATCTAGTATTATATTCCATTTGGTAAAATACTTTTTTAAGATTTTACATGGTGGAAGTCAATATATTTTCTATAATTTTTAAATATTTTGTATATGTGAACCTTTATTTTACTTTTGTTTCTGAAAGATGCCTTTGATGGGTACAGATTTCAGGGTGTGTTTTGCTTCAGAATTTTAAAGTATTTCTCCACTACCTTCTAGCTTGCACTATTTCTGACAAAAATCAGTTACTTTGTACATAATGTCTTTGTTGTCTGTCTACTTTTAAGATGTACTCTTTATAACCGGTTTTAATGAATGTGCCTTAGTGTGACTTTTTTCATGATTTTGTGGAGTTCGTTGAATTTCTTATATTTGTGTGGCTATACTATTCTTCTAATTTAGAAAAGTATTTAAACATTTTTTATATTCCTTCCCTTTCTACTTTCCTCTGGGAATCCAATTCCATGCATATTAGACAGATTTAAAGTATCCCACAGCTCACTGAGACTGATTTTTTTTTTCAGTATTTTTCTCTTTGTTTCTTTTAATTTTGAATAATTGACATTGCTATTTCTCAAGCTATTATTTTCTAATGCAATATCTAATTTTCTGCTAACCTTAGTGTATTTCTCACTTTAGAAATTGTAATATTTGTTTGATTTGTATCTCTCTTTAATTTTCCATAATTCTTCTTAACATATTCAATCTTTTCTCTATCTTCTTAAACATATGAAACATGGTTATAGTAGCTGTTTTAATGGTTTTGTCTACTAATTTTATCATTTATGGTTTATACATTATAAATTCTATCTTCTTAGATACTTTATAAACATTTCTATAAATATCACTAAACTTTTTTTCTTAGTCACAGTTAAGTTTCTTGGAAATAGGTTTATCCTTTAAAACTTGCTTTTAGGCTTCATTAATTCATATCAAAGCAGACTTTAGTTTAGGGTTATTTCACCTGATTCCTGAGAACAAAAAGTTTGGAGACACCAAGGTAGCTAGAGTTCACAAAGCAAAGTACTAGAGAGGAGAGGAGTGCACAGAAAGAGAGAGAGAGAGAGTCTTAGGAATATACAGAGGGTCCCCATTAGCCTTCTTCTAAGTACTAATCAGTGTATGTGTCCAAGGAAACTACAAAGGCTGGGAAAATAATTGCATAATGAGAGGGAACAACTGTCTAGGACAAAGAAAATGCTAAGAATGCATTTTCTCCATACCAGCCATGGTACAAAAGTTTTGATAGGCAACCAGGACTATGGTCTCTAAGAGAAAGAAAATAAATTATTAACAGGCATCAGGTGGAATACTCAGAGGTCTATTATGGCCTCAGGAATCAGGTAAAATAACTGTAAACTAAAGTCTACTTTGATATTAAACTGTTATTTTACATATTTTGCCCAGTACTTTATTCCACACAGTAGGGTAAATCTATTTCTTAAATACTATTAATTCATAATATTTGAATGAATTATTTTATTCCTTTCATGATATTTTTATTAATTTATTTTCTGAATTATTTTAAATAGCAAGAAAATTAGTAACATGGATTAAATTTATAAAATCTGCTTCTAAATAATTTTTAATTCCTAGTCAAGGCTGAAGAGACAGAAAGCAGTCTCTATTGCTGTTTAAGATAAACTTATTCTAATTAATTATTTTCATAACAATGAATACCAAAATTATATATAATATACCTCTGGGCCACGCAGTCTGTGAACAATGTATTAAAGCATAACATTTCAACTAAGAAATTTCAAGGTCAGCTACTTTCTGAGGCCTTGCTGAATAATTGCCCAAGGGGTTAAATGCTCTTTTTGTGGACCTGTTAATTGGACTGTGGATTTTGGTTGTTTGTCTGTTGTCATTGGTTCCCACATGGTTTAGCAAAATGGTTTACAGGCTGCCCCCTGAAAGAAATAATAGTATAGAAAGTAATAGTAAACATGCTACTGAGTACATTTCTGCTGACATTTTGGAAGTTTTAAATTAAAACTTTTGGTTGCAATTCTATAAATACATTTTACATAGGAAACAATATTTTTCATAAATAATTTAGAACCCTCCAATGAAAAGGATGACCTCTTTTCTCACAAGATCAACTCTACTTTTTAAGTGTGGATAATACTTTTGGAGGTGGTTAAAATCACAATCTTTTCCAATGAAATGCCCAACGTATATAATTTATTCCCAACGGAAACAGAGGATGCAAAGTCCAAAAGATCTTTGTTATTGCCATATAAATAGCAAAATGCTGAAAAGTTTTTGTTGCATGAAACAGTTAAATATTAGTAAATATTGATGTATGACAAATTTCATAGTATCCATTAACCTTTACATTTTCCAAATGTCATAGAACATTTTAATTACACAAACCTCTATCAACTTCAGTATCATTAGTATAGCTCAAGGCAGACATTGTAATTTGTCCTAAATCTGGGCTATTCACCTCAATTTAAAAAATATAATCAATGTCATAATGTTTCTAAAAGTTAAAATTCATGTACAGTATTCAAAAAATAAATAAAATTTTGGTATTGCTTTACTTTAACAGCACATGAATTAAAACTGCATTATAATGAAATTGCTGCTGAACATTCCCATTAATATCAAATGAATTCATTATGACCAGCACAGTTACAATGAATACTAAATGAATTAATAATAATGAACCATTTAAAGTGTTACCTAATTGTTTTATTTCATTTTTATGTATATTTTGGTCCTATTTTAACTGTTAGGTTAATAGACAATGACATTAAATAATTAATTTTCTTGCCTAATGTTGGATAATGTGTTCATGCTATTTTCTGATGATCTCTGTATTTAACCCTTCTTATTTTACCTCAGTCTCGCCACTTATTGCCTCCTTGTTTGATACTACTAGAATAGAAACTAGAATAGCAAATGTTAAAATTTAATTTGATATGAAAAAGAAAACATTAAGATAAAAAGCAACTCTGGGCCACAGACATCTTCATTGTACACCTTGGTAAGCCATACAAATACTTGAAAATGGCAAATTTGGCCTGTTAGACTCTCCACTTTGTTGCTGCAACAAACAAGCAACAACAACAAATAAACTTTTATTCTTTTTTGTTAGTTTTTCTGTCTCTGCCATTGGGCAGACACGATCAGTCAGAAACAAGTAAAAGAAAGGATCACTTGCATAGAAGTTCTTTAGTTTTAAGAAAAATCTTAAACTACTTGATTTTATTTATATCAAAATGTTTTAATTCGTAATTAACCATTTGCTTCTAAATTATTTGGAGACCTGTTACATTTACTAAATGTTATCAACTGTACAGAGTAGCACACAGACTTCATCGATTTTCCTTGACTTTGAGGTTTAGGAGCTCTTCCTTTATGCCTACAAACCAGTCTCCCCTCCTCCCATGCAATATTCAGATCCTTAATCTTTTATCAGAGAAATGCCATTCATGTTGGCAGCTTCTCCTAAAAGAACGACGGTCAAAAGTTGTGTTCAGTTTTTAGTAATGTTTTGATCATTCTATACACAATTTTTTGAAAGTCAAATTAAAACAGAAAGATTCATATAAAAATCTAGATTTCTACCTTATTTTGATGAACAGAAATCTCTGTTAACACTTTCTCCATATTCTGTATGGTAATGATAATCTCAATGGAACAGAAGCTGCACTCTTTGACACCGTGTTAATTTTATCATTGACTACATTCTTCTTATCCCACACTTCATAATTTATTTCTGGGACCTATGTGGTCATCATATATATATATTTAGATTATGAGCCAAAATGACATAATCTGAGATTGATACAAGGTCCTTCCTTTCCCCAAATCTCCCGTATCATCCTCCGCAGTGCTTGGGATTCCCTCAGTAAAAAACATGTTTGTAAATAAAGCATCTCCAATGTGCCTTTGAGAAGCTGAAAATGAGCAGTATCGAGTCAGCAGGATGTATTTAGTCAGGGAGGCTTGTATCACAGGTATTATTGCTTTAACAGACTCCTGAAGAAATGGGGGCCTCAATAGGAAATTTTAGATGCGGATTTTTGAAAGAAACGTTTCCTTCAAAAGGCTAGACAGAGAGATTCTGAGAGGGCTGGATCTTGAGGATGATGTGTGAAGGAAATAAACATTGCTTTGGGGTGCTGGACTCAGATGAAAGATTTAGGCAGAGAGTAGAAAGGTGTCTAGATGGATGATATTTTAAAGAAATAAAATGTATTCACTGAGCCTGATTCACTTGCATTAAATATGATCTGTCCCAGCAGCCCTTTGATGTTTTCTAATCAGCCTTTTAAAACCGTTTTCTTAGAAAGAAAGCTATCTCTTTGGAGCACTTATTGTGGAAAATCACAAATTCATTCTCACTTTCAGAATGAATGGATTTCAAGGGGCTCTTAAAGTTGAGAATATGTACTCTACATCAATTAAATATTACTTGCTGTTATTTATTTTTTGTAGGTGATATTGTTACTAAATTACTAGGAAGGAAGCCTTAATCTTACCATTGTGTAATAATTTAGTAAAAGCTTATGAGTAGATATACTCTATTTCCTTGGCTGCTTGCAATTATTTGAAATTGGAATGTACGTTTTTTCAGAATCATGACTAAAACCTTTTATTCTCTACTATTCAATGTTGTTGAGCAGGGCAAGGGAGCCGTTCATATAACTATCTGAGTATCATGGCACCATTGCTTCTTAGATCGGGCCTCAAGAATGATTAATGTACTCCTTTCTGGTGTTCATGTATCTAGAGTATCTAATGACATTGCTTGATATAGCTGTCATTTTCATATATACTTTGGTGAAGTTCTACCTAAAAGAAGTAAAAATGGGCCAAGGCCAGGACTATTTTTCACTCTTCCCTTATAGTAATTATCCAGGGAATTTCAGCTTGCCAAAATTTTTTTTTTATGAAGTCCTTTTCCTTTTTTCGTTTTGAATGATTTAATCTTCTTTTTTAAATAGTCTTTTCCCAACCTGTCGCCTTTCCCTAACCTAAATGAAGGAAGAGATCTTTGAAAAACCTTTCATTAAAAGGATGACTGCCTAATCCCTGGTCCCGAGTATTCTCAGAAACTTTTCATATGGACCTTTGAGAAGGTTTGGGCGCCATCTGTGCCTCGATTTTCCTTCTTCTGATTTTTCTCTTTTTTTTTTTCTTTTTTGTCATATTTTTTTTTTTTTTTTTTTTTTTTTTTTTTTGAGCTGAGGTGCCCAGCGACGAGCCGCCTGTTGCCTCTGTTTTCTGCAAAAAGGAAAAAAAGAGAAATGCCCATGAATACTAAAATAAGACATTTTTTTCAGTGTTTCTGGTATAAGCACTGTACATTTCAACTGAGTTTTCTGTAAGAATCTGTTTTTATCATCCTTTACAATAGAAAACCCACAAGAAAACTTGTGGTCTATTAGCAGAAAACAGAGGCCCTGGCAAGCTCCAGAGCAGCACAATCCTACAGTTGGGAAGCTGGGCAAGAACCCAAGTTTGTCCACGCCTAAGAACAACACTGTCTGCTAAAATTACAGTTTTCCCTTTTCACAAACCTCAAAGTTGTGAAACTTTACTAACTTTAAGAAAAGAACAGTTGGCCATACAAAAGATACACTTCCAAATCCATCGAGCAACTTACTTATACTTGCAAATGAACCACTTGGAGTGAGTCTTAAAATGTATTTGTTCCAATTATTCTGCTAAGGTAGCAAGCAGAAAGTAATCATTTTCTATGTATACTGTGAATAAGAGACTCCAAATGTTGGTTCCAAAGAAAGAATTTGACCAATAGTTGGTAAGTGGGCGTGTAAGAAAGGGTGCTGTAGAAATGATAGCCACATTTTAAAAAGTACGAAGTGTTTTCTCGGTTCTTATATCTTCAGGATGATATAATGCAATGAAGTTAGAAAAGAGTCTTTTTTTTTAAGTTCTGATGTTTTCTGTTTTTGTGATTCTTATAGAGACAAGTATTGGTAATTAAGCATTGCCATGTAACTCATCAATTCAGATACGTCAATGGAAGATACAGGTCGATGTAGGGTGACACTCCATCAACAAATTGAATTACATTGCAGAAAGTTTTTAGCAAATCGGAGCCAGTTATTAAATATTTGTATCAGTTAGAGTTCAAACAGATGACTCAAACCACACTGGTTACTGAAATAGAAAAAAAAAATAATAGAGAAAATTGTGTTCCGGTAGAAGTTGGTTCATTGTTGAGAGGAGGGAAAAGGACACTGGAGGTCGAGAGATGTAGCAGATGCCAAAGGACAATTATTATATCTAGGCCAAAGAGGAGAGGACAGCAAAGGAGCTAAGAACTGGTAAAATCCCTTTATTTATATGCTGTGCTTCAGACCTCTTCAGAAAGAGCATGGCTTCTACAGGGAGCTGGGCTATGCATGTTTTCATAGGGTGTGGTTGACTCTGGTCAATAGAAGTAGTGTACTGTTGTTCAAGGATGTGGGAGGAACAGACCTAGAAGTAGCTACAGGTGGGAAGAGGGTGTTGCTGGAGCTTCTCAGGGTCTAGCTGGAGCTTCTTAGTGCAGGCAGCAGGATTCTCATGCTGAGTCACAATAACTGAGCGCCAGACTTGCAAGAGAAGTATCTTTTTGCTGATAGTGGCTTGCTGAGTCAATACAGGATAGACTTGATAGCTTGGCCTCATGGCTTTAAATAGAAGTTGCAATGTTCATGAACTATAACATGAAAAGACACTGCTTCCATAATAACAAAGCATAAAAATCTTTATTATGAATAATTCAGAGATTAATTGCAGAATTCATTTTGCTGGCAACTTGTGACTTATAATAAGAAATATATTTCTTACATCCAGTATATTATAAGTTAGTCATGTTACTTTTTCACTGTAGAATTAACAAAATCATCATTTTCTACCTTTATATATTTTAAAGTACTATTAAGGATGGTTTTAGGGTTTCAGTCTTCATTTAAATTACTCCAATTTCCTTTTACTCTTCACCAATCTCTTATTACATATAACTAATCTTCTAACTTCTCACATGGAAACAGTAGTGCAGAGAATTACTCTATTGTGGCCTAAATAAATGTAGACTTTTAAAATAATGTTTTCAGGAGACTTATTGTAACAAAATGCCATAGGCCATATTATAGTAGATAATTTTCTACAACAAAATATTTTCAATCTGTGAGATAACCCATTTATTTCCAGTATGATTCAAACAACTAAATTTCAGTACAACTGGATAATTTATTTAGCAAACACTTAACAAGTGGTTATTACCAGCAAAATACTCTGCGAGACTCTTTAAGACAGAAATATATAAGACCTTGGTCTTAAGAAATTGTATATAATAGATATTAGTCAGTATCAGACACATTTGATATCTTAAGACAAATTTATACTAAAGATTTTAATTTTAATTATATTTCAATGTATATTCAAAGTGCTGGATCCCACCCATCACATTCTCAAGCATTATCCTGTTTTGCAGTTCTAAAATTTGTACTTATTAAGGGTATTATTCTGATTCAGGCTTCCATGAACATTATTTTGTTAATTACTTTTTCTCTCATATTTTAAAAGTTGAGCGTAAAAGGTGCATCGTACCTCGGCATCAAAACTATTCATAAAATCATCAGTCTACTGCTCTCAGGTCAGACTGTTTACTCTTCATATTTTAGTGAGTCTTCTGAGCTGACTTTATTACTGAATCTTATATTTTGAGCAACTATTCAAACATCAAACATCTAAGTGTTTTTATAGGCATTGTTTGTACTTTTTGTTAGTAAATCTATAATACCAGACAGCCTTCTAAACTAATGATAAATCCATTTCTTCTCCCTATCTACATGCTAGAGTCAATTATGTCAATCAGTCTTACTGAGTGTATTTTCAGTAAAATACATTTAAGAAATCTAAGTCAGATTTGTTAAATTTGTTAAATCTAAATAGGTTTAACAAATCTAAGTTAAACTAAAGTTTTTATAAGGATTTAGACAAAAAATCTTTATTTCCACTTTCCAATATTTCTGTCAGTATTAGAATTAAGTTCATTTGCTTTTACTTATTTTTCTCTTGTTACTTAATACAGTAACATGTGAGTACAATAGCTTGTATATATTCTTAAAAGTATAAGAGCTAACTCATTTTTCAATTACATTTAAGAAATAATAGCTAAAGGAAAACTAGAGTAATTAAATAAACTATCTGCTATTTTCTAGAAAGTTTCAATGACCTATTTTTTTCTCTGCAACTTTGGAATAGCCTGTAATGTGAAGGGCACCATTCTTAACATTAGAAGAAAAATTAATGTTAGCTCACCTTTCATAATAGCCCTGCTACATACTAGGATCAATACAGAAAAACAAAAATAATAATCACTGTAAAACTTTATTGTTTTATATGTATGTGGTTCATATTGTTGTCTTTTTGAGTAATCACAAAAGCACGTAACAGATTCAACATAACACATTCAACATTAATTGGATGCTGACTCTGTGCAGGACACTCTGAACCAGGAGATACACAGAAAAAGCAAATGAAGATCTTGATCTTGAGGAGTCCTTTCTTGGAGAGTGTAAATTATCACAATGAAATGTTTGTTGCCAATAATTGAGCCTGCTTATCCAGTGCTGATGCTATAATGGTGCTGTAGAGGTTAATAATGAGAGTAAAGAAACATATGGGGGACTAAGGAAAGGCTGGATGTTGCATTTGGGCTTGATTTTAAAAGATGATAGATACTGATCCAGGAGAGAAAGATTGGCAAAAGCAGAATAAATGGAAAAGCTTAGAATCTGGTGTCAGAGGAAGGTATAAACATAATGTTAAAAGGGTAGTTTAAGGACATGTAAGAATTGGCCTTTATAGCTGTACTATTTCTAAGATGGTATACCTTAATGTGTAAGGAATTATGGGGGGCTTATTTTATACAGCATCCTGTTTATGAGGCTCATCCACATTGTTGTACACATTGTTTTAATGTGTCCTTTTTATTTTGAGTAGTATTCCATTGTACAAATACTCCATTACTTGCTTATTCAGTCATCAGTTCATAAGCATTTTGGTTTCTTCCAGTTTTAGAATAATGGTATTATGAATATTTGCTTACAGGTATTTGTGTAAACATGTGTTTTCATGTATCTTGGGAAATGTCTAGAATTAGGATGAATAGATTGTATGGTAAGTATATGGTTAACTTTATTAAAACAAAACTATCAAACTGTTTTTTAAGATAACTGACCCACTTTGCAATCTCCCAGAAAAGTATTCAATTTTGAGTTGTTTTATATCTTTGCCAACACTTGGTATTGTGAACCTTTCCAATTTTTGTAATTCAAGTATAATGACATTTTATTATGCATAGTTTAGTCATCCTGGAGAGACATAAAGGGATATGGAGAAAACATGGCAGATCAAAATTTGTTCAGAGGTCCTGAGACATCAAAATGTAACTAAACCAAAGGCTAGGTCACAGTTAGCTGCCTGACCCCAACATTACTTGGAGAAAGATTAGATTCTTACTAGGCTCTGAAGGTTTACTGCATAATTTCTGAACTTTCCATGTTTGCTTTGACTATATATTCACTCTGGGACTGGATTTTTAGTTTTCAATTTTAAACAAGACACAAAACTGTAAAGAACAGCTCTCTGGGATTCTTCCTTCCCAATGACTAGTCTTTTTCTTATAGGACACTGCCTCTGCTTCACAGGTCCAGCCTTTATGACAAAAATTTTAAATTCTTAACTCAGTCTGTCTTTATCAGGGAGAAGGGTACTAGGTGTGGGACTGACCCAACACAACTCTCACATTACTGTTAAGGACCTCTGACTTTCTCAGCCATGCCCACCCTCCATATCGGCAGGGATTTTCTCCCTCCTTGCAGTTAAGTTTCCTCTGCTACTCCCTCGTATAGTACCCGTCAGTTTTATCTGTGCATGCCTGAATCCAGATTATGAACACAGATCAAGGTCCATTTCCCTTCACATAAAATGTCTTGTCTTTTATATAAATATCCCTTATCATTTTATAATATCTTACAACATTTATAAAGTTTCCCCCAAACAGATGTTTCTTTGTAACCCAAAGAGGACTGCTAGTCTTCCATCATAATCTGGGTATAGCTTGGTCAAACTAGTCTGCTACTGTTTTCTTTTGATCATTTCTCATGTCTCTTCCAACAACAGGAAGTCAGATTGTTGTCCAAGCCCAAGGAAAACTAACCCTCAGAAATCTAGACTAAGGTCAGTTGATTAAAACAAATTTCAAGATTAATGTAGCACAAAACAGCAACTACTGCTCTTCCCTTCCAACATGACGATCCCCACTATTATACATCTGTGATATTTGTCATGGAACACTGTAGTGACCAGGTTTATCTTCAGTAAAGTCTCCAAATCATAGATAAATATTTCCAAATACCTAGACTGAGTTGCCTGGCAAGCATTCATACAAGTAAATATATCAATCTTACTTTCAATGCTGCGAAAGAGTATGGGAAGACCCACTAATAGTAGGGTATTACCTTCTGATCACCCCACAATTTACGCATATCTAGAAAGGCACTGTTCGATTAAGTTGTTAATCAGAACTTACGAAGAAACACACAGTGTGTGTTACAAGTCTGCTTGTTAAAAAATATGAAGATTACAGGATTGTGAGAATACTAGTCATTCTTTTACTCTAAAAAAGAACATGCAAGATATTATGTTTTTTTTCCAAAGTCTTGGGTATTTATTTTGTGCTTTTATAGTCATATATTCAGAAAAAGAGATATAGCTTGATCTTTTATATTTCGATAGCACTATAAATTTTATAGAGCACTTGTCTGTACATTACCTCCTTAATCGATTATAATCTGAAAAATATTGGCACATCTCAGAGTCACAAATTCTAAAAGTGTTTCTGATAAGACTATTGATTGGCTTTCAGAATTATAAATTAAATTCATAATTTTATACCATTGCAAAACATTTTGAACATTTTAGTACATATTTGTATGTTTTCACTTTGAAAAGAGCTAGAGTATATAACTATTACTATTAACTACTAACTTTGGAACAAAAATAAGTTAATGCAGCAGTAGATTTTATTTGGCATAATAAAGCATTTCTATCCTTCATTATTTATAATTTTATTGGGAAATATGTGCTAATGCAAACAACTTTCATACATGAATAAAACATAAGGTGGAGCAGTAATTAATATAAAAGGATTCAACAGCACATAAAGGTGGTTAATATATCTACCTCTTCATATATCAACGCCACTTATATTTTGTTGGGAGACACTAAAGATCGAAAATCAAGCATGCTAATTCATTAGTTTCATTCTCAGTTAACTTGAAGCTTTCATATAAAAAGGAAATCAGGTTGACTGTGAGCAAGGAGAATGAATAGTTCAGATAAAAGGATCAAGAGGAGAAGGTACACAAGAAGGAAAGGGAAAGAATGTCAGCATACTTAGCAGAATAAAATGTTTCCTTTAATGACTCAAAGTGGAACAATTTCCCCTATCCTGTCACTGAACACAGGGAGAGTTAGAAGGCAGAATGCATTACATACATGGAGACTGTAGGATCTGCATATAAACTTTTATAGAAAACACATGAATGTATAGTAAGATAGAGAAGAAAAGAAAACTTAGAAGGATATTCAAAGCTAATGTTCTGGATGTCGTTGAACAGGCATTTTAGTGAGATTCTTTTGGATATATAGAGATAGGGCTTACCAGATTTTTCAATAAAGGAGGATACAGATATTGTCACAAAAGGACCAGAGATCCCATGGGAAGGACAAAAATACAGCAGGACCAGGCATTACTACATCTGAGACTGGATCCAGGATTCTTTCCTGGGCCTCAACACAGGAGTTCGTGAATCATCACACTAATGGTTTGTCTTTGATGAGGTTTGGCTAACTCTGTTAGTGTTTACCTCTATGTGTCTACTCTTCCCCGTGCCAGGTGGTTTCTTTTCCCTGTAGTCTACATGTTTTCTCTAGCTCATGGCTTCAGTTCCCTCTCAGTTTTAGCTTATTTATAAACTACTGTGACCTGTACTCTGTATTTGTGGAAAGCAATTCACCTGTCTCTCACAAACTGTCCAATTATCCTTATACTTCCTAACTTCTCTTCAATCAGCTCATACAACCTGCTGGTCTAAGCAGCTATGACTCAGTAGAAAGGCTGAGGTCACATGGCTAGGCTGGCCTGGTCCTCTAGCAAGGGCTTCGGGTGGGACAGTTTTCTTTAGAAAGGGCTATTGGAGTAGCACATTTTATGATGAATAGATCAAGAAAAACAGGCATACTCGAAAACGCTCTGTTGGTTTTCTTATCCACCTGTGATATCTGAACTTGTGCTCTTATGGTATAGTTTTCAGCTTTATATTTCCACCTAAAACTCTTTTCATATCAAAGAATAGGAAGCATTATAATTTTGTTTTCATTAAGAAAAAATCTATATAAGATGATTTAATATATGGACGAATGAATAGATTTCCTTCACAATTTTGTCCAGTAGATTGGATGATAATAGTGCTTGACATTAATCATTTTACTTCAAATGTCTGACTTTATATGGTTATTATTTCACAACACTCAAAATTATACATCATGTATTTCTTTTCTTGGATATTCTGTTATCATTTCTCTCATATAACTTACTAAAGTTAAATAGCAAAACTTTCTTTCCAGTTTCAATGCCTATGTTCTAATTCTCTGGTTTCAGTGATTAGTTTTGGTTATTTAAATATTCTCAAAATTGCATTGATAAAAATACTGATATAGTTAACTATGAATTTTATATTAACTCAAATTCTTATAGATAGTTAGAGTTATGTACCTCTACTACACCAAGAGGACTTCTTAAAAGTTGATGAAAAATTGTTTTACTGCATTTTAATCTTGTCTGTAGATAACTTCCTGAATAACCTACATAAATAAGATTGTTTTTTCTTCTTATTAGTAAGTGACAATATTAGAAGCCTGTAGGTACACTTTATATGCATTTTTAATGCCATATTAGTAGGAAAAATGTATGAGATTTTTATGGCAGGTGGCTTAATCATCATTTCATTGTGTCACATTAAACCACAAAGTTACTCATGATGTTTTGCATGCTTTGCAATGAGAGGTGAGGTATTAATATAGTGTACTTCTTGTAGTACACACCAAAATTTTTCAATAATTTTGTAGAGTTGAGAGGAGATAATTCATATCTTAAAATTTCTAAGATACAATTCAGATCTTAAAATTTTAAAAATATATACAAATATTGCAAGGAAACCAGACTTTTGTATTTAAAAGCTGCTACTCTGAAGTGGAAATTTGTGTCTAGCAGTTTACATTTTCTTTATAAGATATTCTGAGTTCTGCCTTATGGTAAAGATTCTGTCATGATAAAATCAATCTAAGTTTTAGTAATCAAGGAAATTTATTAACTAAGTGATTATTGATTGGAAATAAAATTTGTGGAAATTTTAAAGGGTAATAGATGTTCAGAAGATACTAGTATTTAGAAAATAATAAAAATCACATAATTCATGAAATCTTTAGTAGGATGAATTACATTAACTTGAATGATGATTGCAGTACATATGCCATACCCAAACTAAAGAATGGTGCCACTCGACGATTACAAAAGTTTCTATTCATGTTTCATGCCATTTGAAAAAACACACTTTTTGCATCTATTGATAGGAAAATCAAGATGCTTTTCAATCTCCCAAAGCATATTGCTACATAACTCTTTGTTTCTTGCAATGAGTCAAGGCAGGAGTTAGAGATAAGTTCAAGATTATTTGTATCCTTTGTTAAATATATGAAGCCAGAGATTCTTTGTGCCATAGGAACATTAGTTCATTAGTTTGTCATTTAAATACTAGTGTATCCCATGTTTTATTTCAGAAAATTGTCAGCCACAGATTTAGCTATGAAGTTAATATTATGAGTGAATAATAGCAAGGACTTTGCTGTCCTTTCCCTCCACTGTTGTTTCAAACAAACACAAAATCAACAGCATATGCAATCTCAATAAAATAATATAGAGATGTGATCAATCTGTTGCTTTTCTTGAAATGAGGTTAAGTCTGTCACACCGTAAATCCACCTGTGTAATGTTTGAGCTTAATGTTTAAACTTGAAAAATATCTGACATTAGAGTAAATAGTGTAAAGGAACAATTGAATTCAGTTGACAGTTATAACTGTCTCTTAAGTTTTAACCTTTGGAGACTAGGCCTCTTTGCATAGGCTTCAAATATTTTGAATAAATATTTATCATAGACTTCTTTGACAAATATTTATTCAAAACCTATTCTATTCAAGGCAGAGGAAAGGTATTATGGGGACTACAAATAACTATAAAACAAGATAGCTAGAATCTAAATGCATCAAAAAGTTAGTTTACCCAACAGTAAGACTTTTTAGCCTGCAAACTCTATATTCAGTAAGAAGAAAGGCAGGCTGAAATTTTAGCCCCTTACTTGCCATATATGAGGAGCCATGCTGTACATATGGGATTGAAACGTCTCGATGTGGAGCTTCACCATTCACCATTCAGAAAGCAATGACATAAAAGAAAATCATTTATGATTATTTCAATTATAGAAGATCATGTTGTCAAAATTTGAATGTATAATTTGTGGGCATGAAACTATACCCGTTATATAGACATAGTCATCAACTATAAGGAAATAGTGTAATAAGAAAATTGTGTGATTCACTTCTTTTATGTCTTAACTTTTATCTAAGCCTGGGTTTTTATGAACATACATAGAGCCAAGAACAGTGCTCAACGTGCATTTTTTTCTGAATTATTGCAAAGGAGTTTCTTTCCCTCATTTAAGCTTATCAGTGTTCTTTTATATATTCAAATGGGGGTGTGTTTCAATGTCCTACAAGATGTTATCTATATTTTCTCCTGGTTTATTTTTAAGAGTGGATAGGAATGATAAAACCAAAGAATCATAGTAGGCAAACAAGAAGTGGACAGTTTGGAAATTCATATATTTTATTGATATAATATTGATATCCTTTTGCTTTATAGTAGCTTTTGGAAAGAGATTAAATTATCTCTACTAATTACCTTAATTATCTTCTTTGGTTTATCATGTCTCATTGTTGTGGTAATATCCAATAATTGAGTAAGAAAATATTATTACTTACCAATCTTTTAGGTACAAGTATGTGTCATAGCCAGATATAATTTTAACCCAGACATGATTTTTTTCCAAAAGCAATTAACATTCTATTTAATGAAATTATGTTGTATACTAGATATAATAACAAAATTTTTTTTTTTAGGAAAGGAAAGTATGAATACAAAATATAAAGTATTGTAATATTATACTTATACATAAGTAATTTATAATAAAAAATAAATATGAAGTATTTATTCCACAAAGTCATCTGACATTGAAGTATTTGCAAACTAAGATTTTATCACATTAATAATGATTTTATTATTTTCATATAGCAAGCAAAACTGGAAAAGGATTGATAATATTCATCATCAAAAGAATTATTAATTCAAAATAAGACAAAATTTACAGATAGAAAGCTGAAGCTAATAAAAGGTTAATAATTACATTAAATCAAATTTCTACATATAAAACTGTCAGTCATTTTAACAAGCATAATAAAGAGCACTAATAATATTGAATTTTTATATAATGTATAATATATTTACATATAACAATACTGCATATTTTAGATAAGGCTCTGCTTTTGCATTTCACATGTCTCTAGATAACATTTCTTGGCTGGGTGCAGTGGCTCACTCCTGTAATCCCAGCACTTCAAGAGGCTGAGATGGGAGAATCACTTGAGCCCAGGAGTCGAGACCAACCTGAACTACATAGGGATATACCATCTCTACAAAAAGTTTTTTTAAAAAAATTATCCAGGCCTGGTGTTTAATTATCCTCTCACCTATGGTCCCAGCTACTTGAGAGGGTAAGGTGGGAGGCTCTCTTGAGCCTGGGAGGTCGAGGAGGCTGCAGCAAGCCATGATCTAGCCACTGCACTCCAGTCTGGGTGACTGAGTGAGACCATGTCTCAAAAAAAAAAAAAAAAAAAAAAAAACTAAAAGAAAGGACACATTTTATTGCATTTATTCATCAAAATATGGTTAATTTGTAATACAATAATATTGATGTAACAAAACAATTTAAATTGTTCTTCTGTTCGAAGCATCACGGAACGTATTGCTGATATAAATTAATTTTCAGTTTTCTACCAAAGAACTTATTTTTCTATTAGAAATTTCCTAATAAAGGTATTTGTGTGAAAGTGATTCATTTTTTGGTTATAAGATCTTGGATAATGTGTTTCACAAGGCATATTCTAACAACCACAATAACAAGAGCAATTAGCCAATTTCTATTATTTGAAACTGTTAAAACAGCTATTTTGTTGTTTTTATAAGTCCCCATACGATTAACATTTCTTTGCATAGTTTAATCCCATCTTTGCATAACGTACAGATGCAACATTTGTCTCATATTTTATTATCACTTTTCAATTTTTCTGTTAAAAAATTAAAATTTAAAATACGTCAATTAAGATTAGAAATACATAGATTAAAAATCAAAATAAAATTGAATACATTTGATGGCCTTTGCTAAACTTCCAAAAATCAGGACTAAAATGTGGCTTTCTCATACATGAAAATTACACTTCTTTTTAAGTTCAAACTAGTGATTACACTCTTGCAAGAAGATTCCTTGATTTTAGTTTAACTTTATCATTTTAGAAGAAGCAAATCTTATGTTTTTTCCCTGTAAAATTGAAGGTATGCAGATGACCATATTATTTAATTTAAAAGGGATCATCTGACCTCAGTTTACTTGATGATATGACTTCTTAATTAAACTCTTCAAACTTGTTTTTTCTTTCTACCAATTAAGCTGTAACAATGTTATGAAAATTGGTAAAAACTAATCAGTAAATTGAGATGATGTTTTGACAATTGTGTTTCAAGGCCTGAGAGCAGAGACTCTTGAGGATAACCCTTTGTGTGGTGCTATATATGGCAGGCATTGTTTCCCAATATAAAATTTTCTCACTTATGCTACATATGTTTTTTTAAATTGTGTTTTGCATTTTAGATCTGTGACGTTTTTGTATGAAATGTTGCTCTCCTAGTAGCATATTTGTGATTGTTTGTAGCCTTGATCCAGCATTGTAACTTAGATTTTGTTTGTTTGTTTTATGATAAACCTCCAATCTCATCTGGACTATCAGATTTCAAAAACCCGCTGAAAATTTGGATGTGAATTCTGGATGTTAAAGGAGTTGTTCAGATTTCATCAGTACCAAAAGAAATTCCTTTTTCTTAGAAGTGGATGAATGAATTCTACATTCTAGGTGTTATATGAGGAGAGATAAACATTTGAGTAATATATGGCAATGAGTCATCTGATTACAGCTATTACCACGGGGAAAGTAGAATATCTGTTTCAATCTCTTTCTAATTTTATCTCTTCCTCTTTAGAATATAAAAGGAAGAAAAAATTGTCAACTAGTATTCCTAAAGTAATTCTATAATAACTTTGAATTATTTATCTTTTATGCTAATTGGTATATTTGCCAAGATCAGATTACAAAAATATAAACCAAGACCACTTTGCAGAAAATGTTTTTTCTTTGGTTAGTATGGATTGCAAAATCTATTGGATATCTTGAGGAGGGAGAGAGAAGTGGAGAGATGGCTTGAAGCTAAAGAAAATCACTTCCCAATCACCCCAGCCCCCAGTGTATAGTTAAAAAAAAAAAAAAAAGGAAAAGCCCTTGACTATTCTTGACTATTTTTTTCTCTCCTTTACAAGAAAATCACTCTTTAGTTACTCATTTCCTTTCCCCATGATCAGGTTGCCTGCATCTCCAAACACTTGTTAAGTACTGTATGTTCTGACATATCCTGAAGTCATGCATTAGCACCTTTTCATTCAGCAAAGGGTGAGAACAGATATCTTTTGGCAGCTGACAGCAGGGCGCAGGCAGCAAGTCGGGAAAGGAAGCGGACGACCGAGGACACTGTGGTGGCCTAGTGGCTAGCAGGACTAATGCACCAGCTGTGAATAACCCCTTCTTCCCCTCCTATCTACCCAACAGATGTCTCTCTGTCATTGTCATGTCCTCAAGCTATCCCAGTAAATGATTTGTGCATTGCAACTGAGTCACCAATGTGGCAATTGAGCCTCTTCACAGCTCAAAATTGTTGATGTGTGCACGGAGGGCCCTGTGGTTGTACTGAACGCATGTATGAACAGGGCTGAACCGGAGAGGGACTGGGGGCAAGCACCCGAGAAAGAGTATGGAAAGGGAAGCAGGAGCCAGAGAGGATACTGAAATGTCAAGGTTACCTTGCTTTGCCTGGAGAATTAAAAGGAAGGGCATATTATTACGTCTGCCTCTATTTGGTCTTTTGGCTCTCTTAGGCTGAAGCAGCCCCTTGCTGCTCTGGTAGATATACATATCACTTTGAAAGATTAAAAAATGAAGAATGCAGTGATCTGTATTGTATATATGCTTTATTCTGTGGAAAGAATGTTAATAACTATACTGAGAGACTGCAAAGTTTGCCAATATAAATAATGTGGCATTTCAAAGTCTGTCAGTAAATGTAATTGAATTTTTCAATGTAAAAATATAGTTCAGTTATAAATTGGAGTCATGCTTGACATTAGTTGGGCATTAGAAGATATTAATTAGATACTGCTCACTTCTCTCTGATTTCTTTATATTAAGTGAATTTTCAGGAAAGAGGAATTTGCAAGCATGCAGTTTAGAGATTTTATTCTCAAAACAAGCTGCTTGGTAATTTTAGTGGAGAAATAAATGCTTTTTTCAAAATCATGTCAGTGAGCTGTCTAAAAATGCCCTTCCCAATATGAACACAATATGGAGAAGCTAATCCATTTTAATACTTTGTAATGATAATAAGCTACAGTGAACAAGTAGCCTAGGGAAAAGATAGGAGTAGTCACCTTTAAACAGAAAGAGAATAGCAAGTAACTGTACATTTTTACACTAGGCTGATGACAACATTTCCTGTGACTTTGAACTTACTTTGGCTGTCACCATCCTGGCAAACATTTTGCATATCAATCAGACAGTTGTATTTCTTGCATGACATTTGCAGCATAATGCAGAAATTTACTTATGTGATCTTTGTATGTAAGCAGACAGTTTATAAGTAAATAATTGTGCTCCTTCATGCTACAGATGAGGATTTAACCTGCATGTGGGACTGCTAAGACCTTTTAAATATCAACAAAACATACAATTTACATTTAATGTTCTGATCCTTGTTTAAATCAGTCTTCATCTTTGTTTGGCATGATTCACCCTATGTGATTTATGTGGTTGTATGGTGCTGTGTGTCAGGCCTCTGAGCCCAAGCCAAGCCATCGCATCCCCTGTGACTTGCACCTATAGGCCCAGATGGCCTGAAGTAACTGAAGAATCACAAAAGAAGTGCAAATGCCCTGCTTCGCCTTAACCGATGACATTCTACCACAAAAGAAGTGAAAATGGCCGGTCCTCGCCTTAAGCGATGATATTATCTTGTGAAATTCCTTTTCCTGGCTCATCCTGGCTCAAAAAGCTCCCCTACTGAGCACCTTGTGACCCCCACTCTTGCCCACCAGAGAACAACTCTGTTTTGACTGTAATTTTCCTTTACCTACCCAAATCCTACAAAACGGCCCCACCCTTATCTCCCTTCGCTGACTCTCTTTTCGGACTCAGTCTGCCTGCAACCAGGTGAAATAAACAGCCATGTTGCTTACACAAAGCCTATTTGGTGGTCTCTTCACACGGACGTGCATGACAGTGTGTGTGTGTTTTCCAGCAGTTAATTACTTGGACTGAGATTCCAGAAATAGTTTTTATAATAGTGTTTGAATCTTAATTTCTTCAAGACTTGTCATGTTAATTTTTTGTTTTGTATTTGACAAAATACTGTAATTAATCACCAGAAAAAGAAGTATACCCAGATAATTGACTTTTAAAATTGCATAATTTTAATTTATTGGGCTTGTTTGAGTATTTTTTTTTCCTAGTCTGTACTACCTTACATTTTGGGGACACCATTACATAAAAACAGATTTTTGAAGTTTTCAATTTAAAATGTCAAAGTATCCAGGATCTTTGCTCTTTAGTGTCCTTCTGAATAGTTTTCTTCCAAATAAATAATAATATTTAAATGGTATCTTTATTTTAGAAAAAAAAGTAAAGTGCCCCACATTGCATAATGTATGTTACTCAAAATATTTTATGATACCATTTTATAGTTAAATTTCCCTTCCGTATTCTGCTTGGAGATGAACTTTTTTTTTAGGATTCATTTTTGGAGGCAGGTGATCACTTACCTGGTTTGAATTAAGACTCTTCAGATACACTCTGCTGCCTATGAATAATCTCTCAGTAAATATTAGTACTTGTTACATTAATAAAAAAACTTTAAAAATAAATGTTTTTATTCTAATATAACTTTAGGTCTTGTACAGTCTAATAAAATATGTTCCATTGTGCTACGTGAACACTTTGCCTACTTCTGATAATTGTATGGGTTAATTGATAATTAGCTTCCTAGGTTACAGAGAGAAAATAGAAAGCAGGCTGGCCCCAGGAGCTGGAAAGAAAGAATAAAAATTAGAAAATGAAAGAAAAATAATGAAGAGTTGGAGCAAATTGTAAACTTTATTTCTTTAGGGAAATAAACAAAGAATTTTAATTGTATCACTATTCAATGCAATATTCTCCTTTCATGGCCAAGAAAACTGAGTAAAACGAAAAAGTAAGTGCTAAATTGTGTCAGTGATGGCTAGCTGACTCCTACTCATTCATGCTTAGCTGTCAAGCCAGAGACATTCTGTACACTCTGGATTTAAACTTAGTCATGTGACTAGTTCTTACCAAATTCATATGAGATGAATTGATGTGTTTCTCTTCTGCGTTGAGGTAGATATTTACGTAGATAGAGACCACCACTAAAGACAGTCCCCATTTCTGACAGATAAATAAATGTGGGGCCATAGTATAGGAGTAATTTGGATTTCTGAATTACTTCTTTGGAGGAAAGCTCTAAACACATCAGAAAGAGATGAGAAATATGTATTTAATGGTTTACCTCCTGTAGTTGGCAGTTTGTTTCAACTATCACCCTCCCTATTATAGATATTAATTAACATTTATTACCTTCTGTGTACATTTATTCAATCCTCACAAAATCTTTACAGAATAGATATTATGATATGTATTTTGCAGTAGAGGCTTCTGAGACTTGGTGTATTTGACTGACTTGTTCAACACAACAGCGTTAGAATTTTAGCTTCCTGTTTGAGATCTACATTTATACTGTTTCCAGCATACTTCTTCAATGGTCTACTTTTTAAATCCTGATAATTCTATTAATTTGACGTGATATGTATGCATTAGTGGCGAAGAGTAGGGTTGTATGGTTGTATGTTCTTTATAATATACTGACAGATTGGTAAGTTAGGAACTGCTCCACAATCTGAAAATACCTTCAAGTGAATGGGATGAAAGCAAAGTATACCTCTCTTTATAAGATGATAAATTATTTTAGTGTCAATTGGCTTTATAGAAGATGAAAAAACTAAAATTAATCCCCAGGAAGGCTTAAAACATTGTTTATGTTATGAAAGACATACTATTGGGCTTTATAAAACCAATTGGGTAAATGCTAATGCTGTTGATACTACTAATAATTCAGTTTTTCATCTGTCTTTTTTTCTCCTAAGCTTACTTATATATTTATATTATTTGAATTTTCTGATATCTATGTATTCATCCTCTCTTGCTGCCAGAAGTGATATTTAGAAAATACAGATCCTGTATTTCTAGAAATCAGAGTACCTATGAAGCACTTGAATATTTCTCAATTCAATGCACTTACCTGGGAATGTATTTGGGTAATGGAATTTTTTGGTTATTTGTAGTTTTGCCACTAACAGGCAACTATTGTTCAATCTTTTACAGTATATCACTTTCGAGAAGGAGAGTAAGGAATTCATTTATCAGAATGTTTGATCCACATTTTTCTTATTAACAAGAGTCCCATAGGCCTCAGTTTTAGAAAAATTTATATGGTTCACTGGTTGTTTCAGAAATAGATGAAGATACATTAGTAATTCAAGCTTGTCTCAGTGGTTCTCAAACTTTTAACAACATTGGAAATACCTGATGGGTATGTTAACGCAGATTACTACAGCGGCCCTACCACCAGAGTTTGATTCAGTAAGTGTAGACTAGGGCTCATGAAACTATAGTTTTATAAGTTTCCATGTGATAATAATGCTACTAATCCAGTGACTACACTTTGAGGATCATGTTCTAGAACAAAATGCTTTCAGGTGAATTTGTTTAGCAATGAACGCATATGAAAATATGCTACGTCGAAATTCTTTCAGGATCACCTTGGAAAAGTTAAAAAAAAAAAGAAGAGAGAGAAAAGACAAAAATCCAAATGATTGGCCTTTGACATCTTCTTTCTTCAGTTACTGGATGAAGGGGGCCCAGATAGGCACGCTCTTGGGTGCAGTGTTGCTCTGCAGCTGAGGCAATCCCTGAAGAAGGGGCTGCCAGCTGAAAGCTCTCTGTGGACACCACTCCCAATAGCTGGAGCAAGCCCTTCCTTGAAAGGGATTTGGGTAGACATCTACATGTCCGCCACACCCCACTTAAAATTTTCAAAGCCTTGTATTATCTGGAGTTGACCTGATTTTCATATCTCAAGCATGTAATTCTCCCTTTTGTTAAACAAGTTTCACTTAACCCCCAGCACTTCGGGAGGCCAAGGCAGGCCGATCACGAGGTTCAGAGATGGAGACTATCCTGGCTAACACGGTGAAACCCCGTCTCTACAAAAAATACAAAATATTAGCCAGGCGTGGTGGCGGGATCCTGTAGTCCCAGCTGTTCTGGAAGCTGAGGCAGGAGACTGCAGTGAGCTGAGGTCGTGCCACTGTACTCCAGCCTGGGCCACAGTGGGAGGCTCCGTCTCAAAAAAAAAAAAAGAAAAAAGAAAAAAGATTCACTTACCCACACATTGCCGTACACAAGCCAAACTTTTTTCCTTTTTTCAGTTCAAAGTTTTTCCCATACTGTTACTCTGAAATGCTATTCTTTCACTCTCCTCACCAGTAATTCTCCTAACTTATTTCTTATATAAGACCCCTGACAAAATGTTTCATCTCAGATTTATCATTCTGGCTAATGCGGGTCCCCCTGAAAAATCTCTGTAACTGCCTTCTTTCCATGTCACTCATAGCACTTACCACTTTTTGCAGTTTTCTCTATAAACTTGTGTTTGTTTGTTGTTTGTTTCCTATGTTCTCTATAGATCTCAAGCTCAGTGGGAACAGAAGCTATATTGTTCACCAGTGTAAACCCAAAATCATGAAGAACAAAGGCTGGTAGCCCTAATGCAGGCTCTCTTTAAATATCTGCTCTAAGAGTATGGTAGAGATAATCACCAAAAGTTCCTGACTCTTCCATAGTATAGAGTTACTTTAGAGTGATGGGTAAGTGCGTGGCCGTGGACCACTTCCCTTGCCCCATCCACTGCTTGTAATGGTTCTTAATCATTAATAATTTTAACCCAATGGATATTTGGCAATCTCTGGAAACATTTTTAGTTGTCACAACTTGGAGGAAGATGGGTTGCTACTGGCATCTAGTGAGTATAGACCAGTGATACTGCTAAAGATTCTATAGTGCACACAGTAAGTTCCTACAACAAAGAATTTTCTTGCCCAAAATACCAGTAGTAGCAAGGTTTAGAACATCTGTGTTCTATTTAGTTTTCTATTTCTGCTTTAATAAATTAGCATACACTCACTGTTATCAAACAACACAAATTTATTATCTTTACGGTTCTTTTATGGGTTCACAGAGCTAAAATCAAAGAGTCTGACTGAATTCTATTCATTTCTTGAAACTTAAGGAGAATCCATATCCCTCCCTTTTTTTTTTTTTTTTTTTTTTTTTTTTTTTGAGACGAAGTCTCACTCTGTCGCCCAGGCTGGAGTGCAGTGGCATGATCTTGTCTCACTGCTACCTCTGCCTCCTGGGTTCAAGCGATTCTCCTGCTTCAGCCTCCCAAGTAGCTGGGACTATAGGCGTGCACCACCACACCTGGCTCATTTTTGTATTTTTTTAAGTAGAGACGGGGTTTCACCATGTTGGCCAGGCTGGTTTCAAACTCCTGACCTCAGGCAACCCACCTCGGCCTCCCAAAGTGCTGGGATTACAGGCATGAGCCACCGCGCCCAACCCATATCCCTCCTTTTTTCTTTTTTTTAGCTGCTAGAGGCTTCCTGCATTTCTTAAGCTTGTGACCTCCTTCCTCCATCTTCCAAGCCAGCGACATTGCGTCTTGCTGGCCAGTCTTCTATAGTCATACCTCCCTCTGACCATGCCAGGAGAGTTCTCCTAGATAAAGAAATGATTAGATTGGGTTCACCTGGATAAGCCAGAATAATCTCCTTTATATTTAGGCCCTTAATAACATCTGCAAAGTTCCTTTGACCATGTACACTAATTCAGAGGCTCTGACCATCTTATGGTTGGCAGCAGAATTTTGTATACAACACTTGGGATATGTACGTAATTTTTGTCAATGGAAAATTAACATTAGCAATGTGTGTTCATTCTGAGCTAATGGGTTTAAAAAGTGAGTCTGCTGTCTCTCCTCTTTTCCTTTCTATAATAATCTTGACTCCAGATATTCCAAAAGTCAATAATCTTGAATCTAAAAGATGCAAGATAACAAAATCACTACGTAGAAGTCAAGCCACGAAGAATAAGTGTGAGACTGTTGTGTGAGGGAACTATATATATATATATATA
>NW_016806516.1:629229-636971 GCF_001698545.2 Rhinopithecus bieti
CTACAAGCTTCTGGTATTATATTAAGCCATAGGGCCTTGAGTTTATCTATTATAGCAGCTAGCATTCTTATTGTTATTATTATTGAAAATGACACCTTAGGTTATAACAAAAAGCCTAAATTAAGTTGTATTGTTTTAGCAGTCAGGTGGCAGGTGACAAGGAAATTAACATCAGAAGAAACACTTTCTTCTGAAGCCCTACACTAAACTTATTGAATGAGATACTTCTATTGTGCTATGCCATAGGGATTCCATAGTTTATCTATTATTGGCAGCACACATTACCTTAACTAACACTGTGAGAAACTGGCTGAGTGAATAAATTACTAGGTAAATAGAACAATACATTTCTGAGTTTGTATTGCTCACTTATAAAAATAAATAGAAATTACTGTGTGTATGAGCAACAGTAAATAAGTATCCTTGGCACAGATTCCAAGAACATCAACTGGATGAACACTGGAATCATGAAGTGTTATTGGCATAAAATATAAAGGCACTCTTCTGTACCTTCTGAACACTATGTAACCTGTAGATAGTGACAAGGAAGTATGAAAAACAATCCAAATCCTGAGGCAAAGTAATCTAAACTGTAACTACTGATTCTGGTGATGTGGTTCCCTTCTCCCTCCCATCAGGAATCAGGATTGCAGAGGGTGAGGGGGCTTTGGTGTTTATTTGCACTATAGGATGAGGGACTGCAGGTGATGTCTTGGAGAAGGTAATAATCTGGATATAGAAGACACAAGTGTTCCCTGGAAGCACTCTTACTCCATCCTAAGAGAGGAATTGATTTTTGCCTTTCCACATCTCTACTTGGTAACTGCACAAAGATATGCTGGTATTTTACTCCAGTTAATTTTGCCTTCTTTCTTCTAAGATAAGTGTATATTAAGACAGTGAGTCTCATATAGAGTTGTTTCTTCCTTCTCAAAATTCAAACTTTAGCCATATAGTTAATTATTATATAATGACTCCCAGTGTTAAGTAAAGATGAGAGTCATGGAATTCAAAGGCAACTTTGATACTTGTTTAGAACACTAAAAATACTTCATGTATTTCTGAAGAAAAATAAGAATTAAGTTATTAGTACCCAGAAACATTGGTATAATTCTATCTCTTCTCATCAGAGTTCTGTTCCCCAAGTCTGGAAGATACTGTCACTGACTGGTAGCTCCCATTTCATTAGAAGTCCCAAAGAGATTTAATTTTTAATTTGCAACTGAATTTAACCATTGAAAGCACCGTAATAGGAGATTAATGACTGATGAAATAGTGCTATTAGTAGCATATCATAAATATATTTTGAAAGTGAGCCTCAGTAACAAAAATATTTTCTTTATAGGAAACATAAATTTCACAATTCAAAACTTCCTTATACATGGAAATACATCACTCCCTAAACTATGTGTAACTTGAGGGCAAAGACAAAATTTGTGTAGATTTGAGGAATTTTTTTAAAAGGTGAACATATTCTTATCCACATATTTTGTTCTTACACATAACTAGTTCAAGTCGCCCTCTCATCTACAAAATTAGTATAAATTCATGTGTGTATTCTATACCTTTGCTATATCTCAAATACTTTTGTTAATCCAGTATGTCCTCTGTAGGAATTCCTATGGTTTTTATTCTTGAGGCAAGTGATGTATTTCTGTGTCGTTGAGTGGTAGTATATGATATAAAGAACCCCATGAGATTAATTTGGGGCCTGTGTAAATACAACAAGAATGTTGAGAGGTTTAGAAAGAAAAAGTAGGCTGGGAGTGGTGGCTGACACCTGTAATCCCAACACTTCAGGAGGCTGAGGCGGGCGGATCACGAGGTGAGATCAAGACCATCCTGGATAACACAGTGAAACCCGTCTCTACTAAAAATATAAAAAATTAGCCAGACGTGATGGCAGGCGCCTGTAGTCCCAGCTACTCAGGAGGCTGAGGAAGGATAATCGCTTGAACCTGGGAGGCAAGAGGTTGCAGTGAGCCGAGATCGTGCCACTGCGCCCCAGCCTGGGTGACAGAGCAAGAATCCATCTCAAAAAAAAAAAAAAATCAAATATAAATATCTTTAAACAATAGCGTGTGTATAGAGATTGTGTGTGTCAAAGGAGGGTGTTGTAACATCTGTTCAACTTAGACACTTTGTAGTTATAAACATTTTAGAAAGTTATTTATGACAATAGAAATCTTAAAAATCTATATTCTTATTAAAAGCTATTTCCTACATACCTCAAAATGACCACCAGATACTGAAAACCCATTATAAATGTTTGACTAATATCTATAAATATTCAAAGGTTAAGCAATTATGAAGATATTACTTTAGATATTTAAAGTGTATCTGTATATGAAAGAATTACCTAATATTCAATGAATATATAAAATTAAGTAGGTAAACATTCCATTGAAAGTCAATAGGAAATGCTAAATATATGTTTTCATAGAAATCATATCTGTAAAACTAATATGATTTAGGGTAATTTATCAGCTGTGTCATTTTAAAAAATGTAATGGCTTCATGCCATTGAAGTTTTATTTCTTGTCCATGTAACAGTAAAATGTACATGTTCCTGGCTGGTTTGTGGTGTTTTCTCTTAAGATAATTCAGGCAATTTGACTCCTTTAGCCTTGTGGCTCTGCCATTCCCTACAGGCCAGCTGTTATGTACAGAAAGAGAGGATGCAGAAGATGTATTTGCTTCATAACCATCTTCAAGCACATCATTTCTGTTAACATTGCTTTGGCAAGAACATAAACACAGGCCTGCCTAGATGAAAAGTGTTTTGGTGATAGACTCCCTGAGTGGAAGCTGCTCCTCAGCAACAACTTTATATTTTGTGAGCGGGCCATCTCTGCCACATTATTAATAGAAAACGAGAAATTCTCACAAAATGCAAGAAATTATGCAGAATCAGTAAAAGATAGAAGGTAGACATAATCAGATTGGAGGGCAGAAACAAAGTTCAAAACCTGCATAGAAGAGGACTTCTATAAGAGGAAGCAGGATGTATAGAGGCAATCAGTCCATGTATAAAAGAGGGGTGAGAACTGGCATGGTAGCTAATGTGAACTGGTGATGACTAGAGTAATGATAGCCAGGCAGTTCAAGACTCAGGGCTGGGCCCTGGGAAGGCCAATAAGAGCCAGGATGCAGTCGGAGTGCTCTCGCCCAGACACCTTCTCACCAGATTGCCAACAATTACTGAAAGCAGTATATCTTAAATGGACACAATTGTCACACATAGGAGAGCAGGAAATCTGAAGTAAAGGTCAACTCTAAAACAAACAGCATCATTTTTAAAAAATCCATCCAGCTTATGAAATAGACAGAGACACAAGTTTAACAAACAGAAGAACCAAACCTAAAGAAATAAAGTTAGTGTGATAAGACTTCTTAAAGTCTTATATTTATGTCAGTATAAAATACTTATATAATAAATCCCCAGGGAACTATAACAGTACAAGTAATTGTTAATTTTATTTATCAACTTGACTGGGCCAAGGGATACTCAGATATTTTGGCCAAACATTATGCTGGGTATGTCTGTGAGGGTGTTTCTGGATGAGCTTAACATTCGAATCAGTAGACTTCATACCGCAGATTGCTGTTCATAATGTGGATGGCCCAAACAGATGAAGGCCTGAATAATGCAAAAACACCAAATATCTAATCCCTCGACAACTAATGGAGAACTTCCATCTGACTGCTTTGAGCTGGGACATTGTTTTTTTTTTTTTTCCTGCTTCTACTCAACATGAAACATCAGTTCTTCCTGAGTTTTCAGCCTTTCTAGCTTTCAGACTGTGGTTCTCCTGGCTCTCCTGGCTCTAGAGACTTTGGACTCAGACTGGAACTACACCATCAGCTTTTTGGGGTCTCCAGCTTGATGACTACAGGTCTGTGACCTCTTGATACGCATAATCATGTGAACCAATTTATCATAATTAATTTCTCTCTCTCTCTCTTTCTCTTTCTCTCTCTCTCCACACACATACACACACATTTTATTGCTTATGTTTTTCTGGAGAACCCTAACTAATACAATACATAACATACACATGGAATCAACCAGTTATTTTGTAAATTAAAGTTTGGATTGTGACATAATGCCAACAGATATGAACAGAAATAGGCACTGTGGAGAAACTGGGATCTTCAAACTAAAGCATTATCCCACCTCAAAATGAAAAGGTACTCAGAGTAGGGAGAAATTCCAAACATATACTGATCACAAGAAGGCACATATACATACTAAAAACAATAACATTGGAGAGTTGGGAAAATAGGATCAGAAAAGATTTATAAGGCACTATGTTAACAAAAATCAAGATGGTGCAAAATATTCATCAGAAAATAAAAATAAAGGCAATATCACAAATATAAATAAAGATACATATTTCATATTTATAAAAGTTAAAATTCACCAAGGAATGTTGGTTTTCTCCTGCCTTCAGACTCAAAATGAAGCATCAGTTCTTCTCAGGTCTTGAGCCTTCCAGCTTTCAGACTGGAAAATATGCTATCGGCTCACCTGGCTGGCAGAACTTTGGACTCAGACTAGAATTATATCGTCAACTTTTTGGGGTCTATAAAAGTTAAAATTCACCAGGAATATATGAAAATAAATAAACTTTAATATGCTTACAATGCCTTTAAAACATACAATTTAGGCTTGACAGAATTACAAAGAGAGATGAAAAATAAACAATGATATTGGATATACACTCAGAAATGGACAGTTTGAGTAGAAAAAAGTAAGTACATGCAGTATTTAAATAGGACAATTAACAAGCTAAAGCTAGTAGATAATAAAAAATAAAGAGTACTTTACTCCATATATATATATATACACATACATAAATGGCAAAACCTGCAATTACTTTTGCACCAACCTAATATATAAGTATATATTTGTGTGTATATATACGTAGATGTATTAATAAAATATTTCACAAATATCTTGAAATTTCACACATTTGGGCTTCTATAGACTACAAAGAAAATATTGATAAATTCTAAAAATTAGCATTTAACCCATTATATTTAATTAATACATGTGCAAAATTAGTAATTAGCAAAATTATATATTACTACCCCACAAATGTTTTCATGTTAAAACAATGTAAGTAATTTGTGAATTATACGGAAAATTGAAACTAAAATTATGAACTACTGGGAAACAACTGACAATTGAGAATATCATTAATTAAAATCTGTGATGTGTGGTCAAATTGAGACTTAAAGAAAATATGCAATTTCAGAAATATTTAAAAACTAAGAATTTCTTTCGAATGAACTAAGAGTTTGTTAATAAAGCTAGAAAAACTCAAAAGTAAGAAATAAATTAGAAGTACATAAAATAAAAAACAGAATACACATTAGAATTTATTAATAAAACAAGAAGATGGTTCCCCTAAAAGACCACTGAACAGGATAAACCTTTGGAAAGTCTGACCAAATGATCTGTGGAAAACAGGGATATATAAGTATAGTTTCAGATATTTCAAAAAGTGTAAGGTTAATACAGACAGCTTTATATAAATTTATTTCAACATATGGTTAAAATGAATTATTTTCTAGGAAACCTGAAATCACCAATTCAGTACACCAATACAAATTCCAAATAGGCCAACAGTTATAGCCAACAATAGATAGAAGACAGGGATATATCCTTATCAATAATACAAGCCCAATGGCTTAGTTCTAACAAAATGTCAATGAATAAAATAATTTTCTGTTAAGTAAATTTTCTAGAACAGAGAATAAATGAAAGAGAGAAATAGAGAAGGAGAGAGACCTAGATAGGAGAGGTTATTCTGCAAATTTTCTGAAACTATCGTAATAGTAATTTAAAAGTTGGGGAGAAAATACTCAAAGAAAGTTAATTTTATATGAAGACAGATGTGAAAATCCTTAACACAACATTATCTAGTAAAATAGTGTTATTAAAATGATACTCTTGTTTATTAAAAGAATCATACATTATGACCATTATCATAGCATGATCTCAGTTTAATATCAGAAAATTTATTAATATAATTACTCACATGAACAGATTAAAGAAGAACAATTATGATCACCTTAATAAATCTTACAAAGAAGTTGATAAAACTCAATACTTATTCTTTATTTTAAAAAAACTCCTAACTAGTGATAAAATAAAATGTTCTTGACTTAAAAGCTATTCACCAGAAATCTTCAGCATGTGTCATTTTAATTAAAATACATTACAAGCATTACCATTAAATTCAGGAACAAGATAGGGCTGCCCACTTCAAAACTATCATTCAGGATTGTACTAAGGGCTTACCTCACCAGCAAGAGAAGTTAAAGAAATCAGAGGTACAATATTTAAAGTAATGTAACTTTCATCATTACAGATAATGAAATTATCTACTTGGAAGATCCAAGAAAATCATCTAAGAAATTTCAAATTAATAAGAAATTAAGGCTAACATAAAAACAACGAATATGAGCTACAGTCAAAATGTGATTTTAAAAAATCTTACATTCACAATACCCCGGTTTGTCTTTGTCTAGTTATTCACTCATCTATCTTTTTCAATAATTTACAAGTAATAATAAAATATGTATTTTTCAGATTTTGTGTTTTTGGGTGTTTAACAGGAAATTGTATTGCATATGAATTGATTAGGCAATAATGGCCAGTATTAATGTGTTTTTTACACTCTCCTGAATAAAAACAAACAAAAAAATACAATTACTGTTGTTTTGGGAAAATAAGAACGATACTGATAATGGTTCTTTAGAAATCTCAGATGTTCTGTTTTTATTTATCTGTTCTCAAACTTGAAAAAATTCATTGCTATATCATCTCATTTCAATACAATATAATTTATCTTTATTCCAAATATTGCAATTTTCAGGTGCCTCTTAAAAAATATTATGTGACAGAGATAACTAATTTGTATTTATTCTTATGTTTATATTAAACAATGGACGTATATTAATTTTAACATAGGATATTCTGGTAATTTCTAGGAACACCTTATTATGTGTAATTCACAAACATAGCTCTAAAGTTTTAAATGTAAAACAAAGCCTTGCCCTAGAAAATAAGCACTGATTAAAGTCACAATGTGCTCTTTTGTGGTGGTGTTTTTAATAAAATATTATCAGTGGTAAAATGTAAATAAAAAAGCAAATTGCTTCATTCATCATGTATTTGAAGCAGTTAAAATGAATGAACTCTCCTTTGAGAAAACATCTGACTAAGCAAAATAATGGTTATGAGTTTGGGAAAATGTTTAATGAACTTACTGGTTAAAATGCAGTTGTTATTTTAGAGCCCATTATTGTGTGTTTTAAATTAACTGAAGCTTCTTTGCTGAAAGACTTTATTTTTTCTTTTTTTACTTAATATACTAAAATAAGTGACCTTAGTAACTCATGTGGATGCCAAGAAGTTACCAGGTTGGGAAGGCTGGTTGACATAACAATGTGTACCTAGAAGAGTGTGTAACCAGGAATCTTTATATGTATTTATCTCATATCAGTTCAAAGGCAAAGTGATCGATGATCAGACACAAATGTGCTTTAAAGAGCTCATATTGTAAACACTCTGGCTGGTAATCTCTTTCTTTGTGTTCTGTAACACACTTATTTATTGTAGATTGGAGGTTGAAATAATATTTCTGTCTATATATTGAAATATTTTAAACAATATATGTAACCATTTGCTTAAGGCAATGAGAGAAAGTATTTACTTTAAAATGCAGCTT
>NW_016806516.1:640459-654465 GCF_001698545.2 Rhinopithecus bieti
TATTTTTTTTGAGACGGAGTCTCACTCTGTCGCCCAGGCTGGAGTGCAGTGGCTGGATCTCAGCTCACTGCAAGCTCCGCCTCTCAGGTTTACGCCATTCTCCTGCCTCAGCCTCCGGAGTAGCTGGGATACAGGCGCCCGCCACCTCACCCGGCTAGTTTTTTGTGTTTTTTAGTAGAGACGGGGTTTCACCGGAGCCAGGATGGTCTCGATCTCCTGACCTCGTGATCCGCCCGTCTCGGCCTCCCAAAATGCTGGGATTACAGGCTTGAGCCACCGCGGCCTCCCGAAGCGCTGGGATTACAGGCTTGAGCCACCGCGCCCGGCCTTGGAGCTTTATTCTTAACTGCCAAAACTTGGAAGCAAACAAGGAGTCCCTCAGTACGAGAATAGATACATAAACGGGATCTAGGCACATCCAGACAATGGAACATTATTCAACACTAAAAAAAAAATCAGCTATTAAGCCATGAAAAGGCATGGAGGAAACTTAAATGCATATTATTAAATTTAAAAAGTGAATCTAAAAAGGTTATGTACTGTATGATTCCAAATACATGATATTCTGGAAAAGACAAAACCATGAAGGCAGTAAAAAAATATCAGTAGTTGCCAGAGGTTAGTGGAGAGTGATGGATGAACAGAGGGAGCACAGAGGCATTTTAAGACAGTGAAACTACTCTGTATAATACTCTCACGGTAGATACATGTTATTATAGATTTGTCCAAACCCATAGAAGGCACAACACCACGAGTGAAACCTAATGTAAACTATGGACTATGGGTGATAATGAAGTGTCAGTGTGGCTTCATCATCATTTGTAACAAATGTGCCACTCTGGTGAGAGATATTGATAATAAGGGAGGTTATGCATGTGTGGGGAAGGGAGTGTATGGAAAATCTCTATTTTCCACTTAATTTTGTTGGGAGCATATAATCTATTACTAAATGAGTTAATGATGACAAGTCAATCTGTGTACCATGGAGAATACTATGTTCCTGCACATGGTAGACATTTAGTAAATCTAATGTAATGTTTAATTAAGCTAAAGAATAAGTAAAATGAGAGCTTAGACTAAGAAAAGATGAAGTCATTTTGGCAGGGGTAATCTAAAAAGAAATGACAACAACAACAGATCACAGCCAGAGACATTTTGAATGAGTTCCTTCATATTAGAATGGGTTTGGGAGTCATGGCATTTGTCATCTGAACATGAATTATTCTACCTTTTCATTTATAAGGTCTATATGTATATTTACTTTATAGCTTTATGGTGAGGAATAAACAAGGGGGTACATGGATATTATTCAAATGAATATAACTGAAGTAATACTTAGACAAAAATTAACTCACAGTATCAAGATTTCTGAAGCATGAACTTGCCATTCCATTGTATTCCACATCCTATGGGACCAGTGCATTATCTGATGCATAGTTAGAAACTAGTTAGCATGTGTTGCATGAATAACAAGGAAAATATGGTGACAAGAAAGTACGTGCTGGGTAAGAGTGATTTTCTAAGCCACATTGTGAGGAATTGTGGTCAGAATCTTTTGTTTGTTTGTTTGTTTGTTGTAGTTTTACATGACACCCTGCACGGTGGCTCACACCTGCAATTCCAGCACTCTGGGAGGCCAAGGTCAGTGGATCATCTGAGCCCAGGGTTTTGAGAGAGATGATATAGTGAATCTTAAAGGTCCAAAAATAAATAAAGGGAAACTAGTATTGATACCTACTGTGTGTCTTTATAGTTTAAAATATGTGGTAAAAAATTTTGTATATATTATTCAAAAGTGTGTTTGATATTTTGACTGATGAAATTGGGCATTTTATATATATGACAGCCATTATTACATATCCTATAATGTTCAAGAATTAATTCATTCATTCATTCAATGACATTTCTTGAGTGTCTATAATGAGCTAAGTATCAGAACAAAGCATAAAGACAATGGCCTATTTTCATGACGCTTATATTCTAAAACAAAAAGGTGATAATTATATTGATAATTCTGATTTCATATTTCCTTGATCTATCAGATATCTGATAGAGACATCAAAATTATATGATAGTATATTCAATTATCTTTTTAAAAAGCATACTTTAAGAATACTTTTACAGTGGCTCACGTTTGTAATTCCTTTGGGATTTACAACTTTGGGAGGCCAAAACAGGTGGATCATGAGGTCAGGAGTTCAAGACCAGCCTGGCCAAATAGTGAAATTCAGTCTCTACCAAAAATACAAAAATCAGCCTGGCATGGTGGTGCACTCCTGTAGTCCTCGCTACTTGGGAGGCTGAGGCAGGAGGATTGTTTGAACCGAGGAGACAGAGGTTGTGGTGAGCTGAGACTGCGCCGCTGCACTCCAGCCTAGGTGAAAGAGTGAGACTCCATCTCAAAAAAAAAAAAAAAAAAAAATTAAATTAAATTTGCGTACAGTAAAATTAACTATTTTTAGCATACAGTTCTATAAATTTAGGCAAATGCATAGAATTATATAACCACTCCCATAATCAAGATATAGAACAGTTTAATGAACCCCAAAAGTCCCTTGTGAAAACAAACTGTTGATAAAGCTTTGAAAATTTATAAAGAAAATAGAAATTTAACCAAGAGTAAACCAATTAACTCACAAAATGTAAAAGTATAATTAAGCTCCATTAAGTGTAGTCTTAAGGCATATTTAACCTCAAGAAACGGAAATCAGTGCAAAGTAATTTAAGTTAAAACAAGGAAAAAATACGGGATACAGTCTTTGTTAGTGAAGACAGCAGTGTCTTTCATAAATGAAACGCAATGTCAGTACTCACGGGAACTTTCTATTTGTTAGTCCACTACTCACTTGAGCTTCCTTTTGTGGTCAACATAATTGTTTATTTTTGTAGTTCTCTGAGCAACTGTCCACTCGGTAGTGATGGCTGTTCCAAAAAGGCATCCTCAAGCCATGAGTCCTTGTAATCTTACAGAATCTGTACTCACATGGAATAAACATATGCCAAAATCAGGTCCCAAATTTCAATAAAAAAAATATATGTGGCCAGGGAAGCAAATCAGGTTGCATACAGAATTACACAACTTAGGACCCATAGGAGGGATTGGCAACCTCCTGCTTCACTGCAAAAGTAGTAGTAGGTGTAGTCGAAGTAGAAATTATAATAGTAACAACAATAGTAATTCAAAAATACCAAGGTGGAGAGCATACTTTATTTTAAAGGGATGTCTAGAGTATAGCTATTATTAAAGTGCACTAAGATGATATCTCAAACAAAGGAGGAACTATCAGATCTAGGAAAAGTGAGAGTCTCTATTAAGGTAATACTAAAGTAACTAAGTGAGAAAAAAAGTTGTAGTAATAGTGATCAGTGCTAAAATTAACACAGTCAATGTTTAGAATCTGGGTTATTGAACAAGGGATATTCTCAAAACATATTCCCTGAAGATGATTTGGAGATATGTGTTTGAATAATATTAATACAAATACTCGTATTATAGTCGTTTGGTTGATAGTTTAACCTGAACACATTAATAAACACAATTTTAAGACACTGACAATATAAATAAAACATTAATACATAAAAGTGAGTTCTATACAATAAAACTTAGTTCATTACACTAAATTTTAGATTGCCTGCAACAGTTGATGAAATTATTTGTTTATATTCCTATAATGACATACGTCAGTGATATTGGACTAGAATATTTAGATCATCTACAATTAAAGTTGCATATCTCATTTATCCTAAAGATCTTGATTTAAAAATCAATGGTATAAATGTAATTACCAGTCACTCTGTCAAGTGTCCAGGAAAAAAAATAATACTGAAAATTTATAAACAAGATGGAAAGAGAGGGATATATCTATATATTTGCTTTTCATTTCTTTAAATGAGATCGCAATGATAAGAGAGATTCAAAGCACACCTTTCCACAAGCAAAAAAAAAAAAAAAAAAAAAAAAAAAAAAAAAGGTATTCGCTTGAAAACCGAAAAAAATCTCAGAGTGGAAAACAATAAGAAACTAGAATGTTTGTAGAGTACTTTTAGGGTCAAAATTGTATCCAAAATTGTAAGTATTAGTTTTATGCAAGTGATTCCTGACTCAGCAAAATAGAAATAAATAACTCATTTCTAAGGAGTCCTATTTCATATTCATATTTGCATTCATTATGGAGAGCAAATATATTTTAAGCCATCTGCCGTGTTCTCTCCTTTTGGCCTCAGTGGTTCTTGGTACCACAAAATGAAATCTATTCACACACACACATGCATGCCCATGCACGTGCTCACTCACACATAAACGCAAAGCAATAAATTGTAAATTTTGTAATTTTCTAAATATAAGACTGATAAAATTTGAAATTAATTGTGGACTAATAGATCTACAACTAAAATTTATACCTATATTGATAGGATCACACAAAGTAATAACGATCAGTATAATAAAAATCTTGTGCTGATATGAAGAGTTTAGATACAGTGTCTATAACTTCAGTGTAGATTAGACACATATCTGTGGAAATAATATATTCTACAATTTGGAATATGATTACTTGCAAAATATTTATATTTCTTATATCATCTAAGGATCTTGCTTTCATGAAAGGAATGGATATATATTCCATTCTAAACCCGTATTGAGGATTCTGAGTGTGTGGGTCTTTTCAGCTACAGTCAATGAAATGGACAAAGTCTTTAGAACTTCTGAAAATAGATTTTGAGCTACATCTCCAGAAATTTTTAATTTAAAAAAAAGTGCACGTAGCAGGCAGAGCCTTAACTTAGTTAAATTCTTCATTATTCAATGGCTAATTACTCATTTTGTGGTGACCCAGGTCTGTGACTTCTCCTCTTTTCTCCCTCTGGCTGTCTGCCTTTGGCCATTTCACAGTTCATTAGCACCTTTAACATAGGAGGGGCAGGAGAAGAACCTAGGTATGGCTCAAATCAGTCAATTTTACAAGTTTGCATTACTGGGACTACAGATTTGGTGAGATTTGCAATTGAAACTAACACATAATATGGAATTACAGAGGTATTTCTGAATTTCAAATAATTGTTTCCACTCAAAAGTTGATTACACTGAGATGGTATAACTAAGCATTCTTTAAGAATTGATTTTTTGGTAGAAATTTCCTCTGTTCTCTCTTATATAATTACTGAAGGTTCACTAGTTCACTGTATAATGTAGAGACATGACAGACATAGAATGTGGCTGGATTAAAGCCATGGAAAGAACACGTTGCACTAAATTTAATATTGACCACACATCACCAATGATCCCTTATCTTCTTAATGACTTTCTCTCAAGTAAATGAATAATATAATAAGTAAATGTAATACATACATAAAATACTGTGTGGTATAACTGTATATGTCACTGTTATCATATTTTGTTTAAGATTCATATTTTTTCATGTATCTATTGTGATTTAATGAATAGATACACAGTTATGGCATAGTTTCTTTAGAAAATCTATGGAGAAATATTTACGTATTGAAATTAAGAAAACAGATATATAAAAAGAACAAGTGACTTTACTCATTTAAGCTCTGTTTGCAACAAATTTAATGTGAGATTTAAATAAGAAAAATATATATTGTGCATGATAATGCCTGGAGCATAGGAAATGATCAACAAATAGCATCATATATTGTTAAGCTTATATAAGTACATATGTATTTATATAATAGTTGTCTTTGTTTATGGTTTCAGGGTAAGAAATCCTGACCTCAGTGCTACTTTTACTGTTGACATGCATGTCTCTCTAACAATCTCCCAAGGGATATATTCCATTTATACCATGTACAAGCTTCACCCATGCGCTATAGAGTGGGGAAACATCTACATTCAAAAGGCAAGAGTTAATAACTGAGTTCTAGTTTTTACTGTGTTTTTATATACTGTGTGACTCTGAGTAAGACGTTTGATTTTTCAGAACTTCAAAACTTGATTTATATAATGACCAAGGCCGAACCTACATCATCATTTGCTGTATCCACTGCTGAAATATTTTGTTACCAACTTATCTCTGATCTTACTGGACCAGTTTTTTTCCCATCAGTGTCTTACATTCCATAATGGTGTAATTCGAATTCGATGTTTTCTTACTTTGCATTGCAGTAATCTTCTTTAATCTGTCTAAGTTTGGGGAGTTTTGGCGTCTTATCCCTTTATTATGGTATTAGTTTATAAAATTTTGTAAAATGGGACCACTCTTACTTTAAGACATGGTAAGATAGTCACCCCTCTGTTACTTACATATCCTATTTTATCTTCCCTTGAAATTGTCTTGCCCTAGTCCAGTTTGTATATCTCACTTTCTTGTCTTTATAGACATTATCTCATATCCTTACCTGTCCCCGTTTTTTGGTATATAAGCAAATTATATTTATAGGAAAGCAAAAATGATGTCCTATTTTGCCCTTCTGGAGTACTCTATTTTTTTCTTTTTTGGATCCAGGAACTCCTTACAGAGTCAAGGACATAGTGGGGGGTCTCAGGAAATAGGAGTTGAATTGGTTGGGTGAGAAAGACTACATGATCTGAGTTGGACCATATGAGAAAGTATTGAACACCAAAGTACCTTGATGGATCATTGGATAATTGGAAAGAAAAGAACAAGCGAAAGATGGGGAGACTGAAAGAGAGTAAGTGAGCATTATCGGGGGAAAGAGCAAAATGATCAACGTTAAGAAATGAGAGGTTCTCTGAAAGAAGGGGAGTCTCTTCCAGGGTGTGATGTAGCATCAGATAATCCATGTACCTTCTTTTGCTTCTGTTTTAAAATAAAGCACCTTTCTCTAGTCTATTATTTTATTTTAAACTTATTTGATTAATCCATGCTACGTGCAATAAATCATAATAAGAAATGTTTGAATGAAAAGTTTTAGAAAAACAAGAAAGGCCAGTTGGATTAATTTTTTTGTATGTGACTTTATTGTCATACTTTTTCAAGAGGGGAAGATTAAATTAAATGAGATTTTTGTAAAAAATGCATTTTTTTGTAAAAAAGGAAGCAAATTGCTGAGCACAGGTAAATATCACCACAGAACACAGATATTCATGTAAGAAAATCATCCTAATTATAAAAAGAGAGAGAGTACATGCATGCATAAACACACAAATATGTGTGTGTGTGTATATGCTCTAAAGTATAAACTCATACTTTATATCCATACACACACAACCACAGAGAGAGAGAAAGAGAGAGAGAGAGAGAAGTCTGAAAATCCAATCTCAGGTACATATTATTATTATTATTACAGAAAAATAAACAAATCAGTACAAAAACCAGGCTAAATTTTCTATTTCAATGAAATAGCAGATTTGAAGCATTTTCACAATAACCGTGTCTGCTGACAATGAGTAGTAGAAGAAAACGAGAAGTGTTTTCTTATGAACACTTTGTACCTTTGGTTTCTGTATTTAAAATAAAATAATTTCCTTCTTATGTTAGATGTTAATTATGACCTTTGACTCTAGATACTAGTGTATAATGACTACTAGGCTTCATAATATCTCTGCTTCTAATTTATCTAAATATTTTGAGCCTATATTTTTATATTTTCAAAACTTAATATGAAATTAACACATCTGATTTCTGAGTAATATATGATCCTAAATCGTTTGTTACTAAAATCTTATATATAAATAGGATCAAAAATGCAAACAGAAACAAAGAGAAGCATCACTCTACAAACAACTATACTTGACAGGTGTTTGTTTGAGTTTTGTTGTTATTGATAAGCTTTTCAGAGCATTTTTTTTGGGTAAAATTGTATACTCTTCTACCTTCTGTCTCATTTCCAACATTACAAAAAATTGTTTGTATTATTTCAATTAAAATGATATTTTGGAATTACCATATGGCCCAGCAATTGAATCCTATGTGTATACCCAAGAGAATCAAAAACATATGTTCACACCAAAATGTACATGAATGTTCATATCAACATTATTCATAATAGCCAAAAATGAGAAACAACAGAAAATTCTATCAACAGATGAAAGGGCAAATATAATTTATTACATTCATGAAATGGAATTGTATGCAACATAAAATGGAACAAAGTACTGATATACTATATGCTGCAACATGGATGAACCTTGAAAATATCGTGCTTAATGAAAGAAGCCAAATGCAAAAGGTCACATATTACGTGATTTTATTTACATGAAATATCCAGAATAGGCAAATACATAGAGAAAGAAAATAAGTAAACTGTTGCCAGAGAATGGAGGAAGGGAATGGAGAGTAGCTGATAATGAGTAAGGGTTTATTTTTAGGGTTACAAAAAAAAAAATCCTTCAGCTAGAGGTGATGATTATACAACATTGTGAATATGCTGAAACCATAAATTGTACATTTTTAAATGGTGAATTTTATGGTAAGTGATTTATATATTAGTTAAAATATCTAAACACAGTAATATTGGGGTTTGGTTTTATTTTTTAATTTGACTATTTTGGAGTAAAGTTTGCAATATTTTTCAACTTTGGAGGTTTCTCAAACTTAGGAGATAAATTTTATCACTTATAACATTATCAATTCTTTGCAGCTATTTCTTGAATAGTCTTTATTATGGCCTTCAAGCAAGTGCTCATGGTGTTTCCCCTAAGTAGACCTTTTTTTTCTTTTTGAGACTGAGTTTCACTCTTGTTGCCCAAGCTGGAGTGCAGTGGCACAATCTCGGCTCACTACAACCCCCGCCTCCTGGGTTCAAGCGATTCTCCTGCCTCAGCCTCCCAAGTAGCTGGGACTACAGGCGCGAGCCACCATGCCCAGCTAATTTTTGTATTTTCAGTAGAGACAGGGTTTTACCATGGTGGCCAGGCTGGTCTCGATCTCCCGACCTTGTGATCCCCCACCTCTGCCTCCCAAAGTGCTGGGATTACAGGTATAAGCCACTGCACCTGGCCCCCTAAATTGACTTTCCAACAGTAGCAAAAGATGTTGATCATGAGCATCTCATATGCCTACTCCCCAAACATGTGAAAATATTAAACATTATCTGAATTTACGAGTGAAAAATGTAAATTACTGGAATGTTGCATCAAGAAAAGAAAATACAATAAAAGATTGTTACAAGTACAGATTTAGGAATACAGAAATTAGGTGAAGTTACAACAAAAATGTTCCTTCCTAAGTTTATTATCTTACTATTGATCATATTTGTATTTTGTAAAAAGTAAGCATATTTAATTGCAGAAGTCTAACGTGACACTTTCCAAAATTGTACAAATTTATCCTTAGAGCCCATTACGAATGGGGTACTGATAAAATGTAATGAAATAAGTCCATGTCACAAATCTGATAAATTACTTCCTGCACAATTTTTCATAATATTTCACCTACGAATATCTATTCACAAGCATCCTGGATTTCAAAGAACATTAGTGTACTACAAAGTGACAAAACAGTCAAAAGAGGGAAATTCTAAAAGACCTACATTTTAACTTGAAGCTGGTAATTAAATAGTAGGATAATATAAAATAATATAAACAAAAATAGAGTATAAGTATCAGTTTGAAATTCCATTTTCTTAGAAATTATTCATCATTCCATAGAAATATATAAGTGCCTAAAGAATATTCAGAAGTTTCTGTTTTCCAGACAAAATGTATCTTATCCCATTCCTGTGCAAATCTTGCATACCAACCAGGTTTGTCTTTTAGCGAGAGTCTAAAAACTCAAACATATCTAAAAGCCATGAAACAGACGGCCTGGAAACTGCCTGGAATGATGAGGACCACAGTGAACTCTGAAGTGCATACTCATGTGAAACGAACAAGTGCTATTCAGAAGAAGCAGATTGTGTTAATGTGGATATCTAAGCCTAGAATCCTGAAATTCTATTTTAAGAGAAAATTACAATGTGAATTTTCATGTTTCATCATTAAAATGCTTTATTAAAACACTAAACATGGCCACAAAGCTTTATGGATAAAACAGACAATATCTGGATATTTTGCATGAATCATAAAACAAGAAAAGGAGTAAGGAGTTGGCACCATATGAATCATTATAAAAGGGAGAAAGTGCAAAATTTATGGTGTAAAACTGAGAAAATATCTCTGTAATATATGTGCCTACTGTTTTAAATAAAACTTAAGTTTTGTATTAAATTATTTTAATGATTATAATATTTGCTATAGTATTTCAAAAGATATTTTAAATGGTTTGCTATTAAACTTGATTATTTAAACACTAGGAAAAAACTTAATGTTCTTCTGTATGTTACAAGTCTGAAGGTGATTTTAATACCCCACATCTTTATGTTTGAGCCGGCAGCCAGCAGTTGAAATTGACATGTGAGAGTTCTTCTAAGTCCCAGATGCTAGCTGCCAACTGCCTTTTTGTTCTTGTTTCCTTGGAAACGGAGGTTGGTTTCATGAAAACAAGGTAAGTACAACTTTTACAGCAGAGAAGTGGAACGCTCCTTTGTCAGTTTCAGCTTGCTGGCTGAGACCTGTAAGTACAGCCTTCCAGAATAGACTGAAGTTGGAAGCCAGTTGAGGCACATCAGAGTTTATGGCAAAACATCAGTACATATGTTCTTCCTATTTAAATTTAATGTGGGAAAATGATCCAATAAAAGATTAAAGTGATGAAAATTAACACAACAAAACTTTATCAAGTCAAAAACACTTGGAGCCTAAAGTGAAAAACATGATATAGCACATTTAATAATGAAATGCTTTTAAGTCTTCAATAATCTCAAATATACTCTCTCTGAGGAATTATCTGGGTCAGTTGTTCTCAGATATGACATACTTCTCAGTGGCAAGAATGGCTCACCCTGCATGACTCTGGGGAGAGATAAGGAAAAAAATAAGAAGTGAAATGAGGCATTCTCCCCCAGCAATGTTTTGCAAAAGTTCTTCAGGTGATTCTGATTGGTCTCAATTCCTCTTCTTTTAAAAAATCACTGACCTGATCTAATCAGCTAATTTTAGGGAAAAGGACACCAAGGCACAGAAAGATAAAGTTAGTCAGCAAACTTGAAGTCCAGCTAATGGTGAGTCAGGCAGAGAATCCAGCTCTGTTTCTGCTTCAAACGTTTTCCTTTTTATACAATGATACAGATGGTTCCCCTTGTAATTATTTCAAAATTCACTTGGTCACGTTATTTTTCTTTAGTATCATCAGTTGAATGTAAAAAAGTGTACTCATGGTATCTGTAATACCATGTATACTATATGTATCATAAGGTAATGATACATATAATTATGTATTATAAGATACAAGTATTTCAACAGTTATTCTGGATTTCAACAGTCACCCTTTTTTAACACCATAGTTAATTTGTCCATGCTATATACATAATGAGCTGAAAAATGTAGCAAAATTAGGAGAGGGCATATCTTACTTTTTTAAGTTTTAACTTAATCAGTGGTGGTAATTTTGCTTGACTTCAGTTTCATCCACAGAATTTATTTAGGAAAAAATTCACCTTCTAAGAGTTGAACCATATTGTGTGAAGATTCTTTGTATCCCTGAAGTGAATTGCTGGCCAAAACAAAGGCTGTAAAAGCCCATGGCTACATCTGTTACCTGTTTAGGTGTCTTTAAAACATATTTACATTTAAAAAATTGAAATTCCCTTTCCTCTCTTGGTCATCACTTGGTAAATTGTCAGTATGGTCTGATCTTTTAAGAAAAACTGTCTCTTTAAAATCATGATAAAACCCAGAACTAAAAAGCTAATTTCTATTTCAGTGAATCAAAGAACAACGATTAAACACAAGGTTCCTTCAATGATGTTCTATCACAGCCTTCATGTTTCCCATCACACTACATATGGTCCAATTGTTTACAGATTACAAAAAAAATCCCTGCTCAGATGTTAAAACAAGATGTTTTCTTCACTTTCAAATGGCAGGCTGACTGCCAATTTTTACAATTAGTTATTCTGTGCAAAGAAAAAAAAAGAAGTTTAATTATCACAATTTCTCATGTTTGGACATTACTCTGTGATGGGCGATCAACCTGAGAACTGACAGAAATGAACTCTGGTTCATGACATTGGTGGAAGGCTCTTGGGAAGGCAGCTTTTTGTAAGAGAGAAAATAGCAAAATAGAAAGGGGAAAGAATCTTCGCCAGAAATAGGTATCGAAACATCAAGGCAAACCAGCCACCTGCCAGTGATGCTGTTTCCCTATGGCACCGTCTGGCAGGCAGAATTTCACAGTGTTAAACAATAGTGCTGTGTACACCATGAGTGCACCTATCAATGGGTCACTGACTCTCTAAAAAGACTTGCTGATGGAGGTAGAGTGATTATAGGAGAGCAACAAACTGGTGGTAGAAAGCCTCCTGTTCAGATGCCAGATTCCTCATATTGCATGAGCTCAAAATTGGCATTCTCATTTTTTAAAGGAATTATTTGCATCTGCATTAAATTATGATAGAACTGTTAACAGAAAGTTGAAGAAAATAGATTAATGAACTATATACTTAGAATTCCATGCCCCTCCCCCCCCACATACATCAGTATCCACTCTCCCTCAAGCCTCAAACAAGCAAGCCCCCAAGCTGTGCATATAATAGTCAATTTAGAAATTACTATTTGGATAAATAGTACATCCAAAATGATAACCAGTGACCAGAGACAGAGGATCATTGCTGGTGGAATTAAATCATTTTACTTCATTTTGATTGCCTTCTAATAGAGTTATATATTAAGAATCAGAGTTTTAAGAATTATTTGGGACAGTGATAATAAATATTAATTTCAGGAAGAGTTGGGCTAATGCAGTGCCCAGCAAAGCTTTTTTTTTTTTTCTTTTTTCATCCTGTCTCTTTTTGTAGATGGAAGTAGCTGAATGCCAGTTTTCTGAGATTTGCCCAAACATGGATGACTCGCATGTTACTAAAGGATTATGCTGTGTCAAATGTTTTCGTTTCATTTATTAGTTAAGACATGTAATTCAAAACTCTTTGGCCACCTCTAGAGGTAAGTATCTCATTAAGATTATGTAAAAACTATTAATAGTTTCACAATTGAAAACATAAGTATGTGCCTATTTGGGGAGGAGGGGGCATTCAAATGACAATTAACAGAAACAGAGTAACAGAAACTGCAATCTCTTGCCTACCTCTAGGTCCGTTCCCAAGAGTAACATTGTTAGTCTCACCCCAATTCTATTTAGAATTTAGTGCTATTCATCTATATCCTGATTTAATCATTGTTAAAACAATTAATTTTGCTCTCATTAGGAAAAAATAAATAATTTATCTAAAACCTATCTCTTTTCCTCTTGTACATTGAAGGTTTGTTATAATTTTCCATTCTACTAATGATTCTCATTTTAAAGCATTCGAATTGATGTTAATTGCATAAGGAATACAGTAATATTTCTTCCTAATAAAAATATAAAATGTTGCAAATAAGGCTATTACCCCTTTCTTATTTTGATCTACACAAACAATTGAATATTTGTAAGGCTGTGATACAATAATCACAAATAAGTGATACAATAATCACAAATAAGTGATACAATAATCACTTTGGCCTCCCAAAGTGCTGGGATTACAGGCATGAGCCACCGCGTCTGGCCAACATTTACTTTTAACATGTTACTGAAACCACTATTCAGGTTGAGTATGTACATAATGGAAGCTGACTCAAAATTTAACTACTCCTATCGGAAAAAAAACTATGCATTCTCATATTGTTGTCCATCCATTCATTTATTCATTCATTAAATTGTTTATGTATTAATGCAGAGCCAGATATTATGAATACTCAGATGATTAAGAACCATATATTACTCTCAAGAATCCACTGTGAAGTGAAAAGATCAATGGTCAGTCACAAACATCAATTCCCAAGCCAATATTAAGTCATTAGATCAATAGTAGCCAATAATAGGACCAAGCCTCCTTCCCTTTGGACTCCTATCCAGCTGTTGCCTCTGTCAGCAATGCAGCTTCCTAATTTATTTGGTATACAAGCTTTTCTAGTGTTTTCTTTACCTTTTTTTTTTTTTTTTTTTTTT
>NW_016806516.1:654599-676278 GCF_001698545.2 Rhinopithecus bieti
CTTTGTTCTAGGAGACATATTTTCTCAAAAGATCTAGAAAGAGATAAGTTTCATTAATAGAGACATTTTCTTCTTAAAAGTTGCCGGAAACCGTTTTCTCATGCTTCTAAAATAATTATTTTAAGAATAAGGTGGTATTCCAATAAAGGTCTTAATTAACATAAACTTAATAAAATTTGACCTAACGAGGGTTTACTTAATGTAGGCTTCATTAGAAATGTCTTTTATTCTAAAATATTAAACCTAATCAACCCAAGCAAAATTACTCAGCATGCTGAATATGATACTGAATGTAGTTCTGTACAGTGTTTTCTTTAAATTTGAAATGTCAATCCAGACTATCAAACCATGACCAGCAATTACCCATTACAGGATTGTCAACAATTTTAACTTTGAAAATAGTAGACAGAAAATAGGAGTTCACAATTCTTTGCTGAATGAGTGAATGGGAGCTGGAACAGGACTCAGGCAACCTAGTATAATTACAACTAGTTTGTATTCCCTGGCCCGAGTTACCTCACCTGCAGAGTGAGATACTTGGATACCATTCGATTGTAACATATTTTATACGTATTAGGTTGGTGCAAAAGTAATTGCAATTTTTGGCCTTACTTCCATGGGCAAAAACCACAATTACTTTTGCACCAATCTAAATACTTTCTATATACTGGTGACGACAGAAATTCGATGATTCAAAATATAATAGGAATGTTTTCCCCTCCAAGTACTTTCAGTTTAGAAAATTGCCAAAATTTCTGTCTGTGATAGTTCTAATATTGAAAAAATAAAGGTAATATAAACCATAACAAACAGCAAAAGTATATTTTATGTGATTATTTTGCTCATTTATTCCCCAATAATACATGACTATTTCCTGTGTGACACGCATCCCACCAAGTGCTTAGTATGTAATATAAAAATATAGACATACCTCATTTCATTGCACTTTATTTTATTGTATTTTGTATTATGCTTTTTACAAATTGAAGGTTTATAGAAATTATAGAAATTCTGCATCTAGCAAGTCTATCAGTGCTCTTTTTCTAATAGCATGTCCTCACTTTGTGTCTCTGTGTCACATTTGGTAATTCCCACAGTACTTCAAACTTTTTATTATTAATATATCTGTTACAGTTATCTGTCATCAGTGATCTTTCATGTTGTTTTGTAATTGTATTGTATTGTAATTGTACTGGGGCACCCAAACTGTGCCCGCAGGACATATAAGATGGCAAACTTACACAGTAAATGTTCTGTGTATTCTGACTGCTCCACCAACTGGACATTCCCATCTCTCTCCATCTCCTTAGACCTCCCTATTACCTAAGACACAATATTATGGAAATTGGGTTAATTAATAACCCTACAATGACCTCTAAACATTCACATGGAAGGAAGAATCTCATCTCTCTCACTTTAAAGCAAAAGCTATAAATTATTAAGCTTAGTGAGAAGGGCATATCAAAAACCAATATAGGCCGAAAGCTAGGTCCCTTGTGCCAAACAACCAATTTGTGAATGCAAAGGAAAATGTATTAAAGAAAACTAAAAGTGCTCCTCCAGCAAGCACACAAATGATAAGAAAGTGAAAAACTCCTATTGCTGATGTAAAGAAAGTTTGAATGGTATAGACAGAAGGTCTAACAAGCCAGATTTCCTTAATCCAAAGCCTAATCCAGAATAAGACTCTAACTCTCTTCAGTTCCACAAATGCTGAAAGAAAGAGATGAGGAAGCTGATGAAGAAAAATTTGAAGCTAGCAGAGGTTGGCTCATGAGGCTTAAAGAAAGAAGCCATTTCCAAAACATGAAAGTGCAAGGTGAAGAAGCAAGTGCTGATACAGAAACTGCAGCAACCTATCCAGAAGATCCAACTAAAATCTTTGATGAATGTACCTACATTAAACAATAGATTTTCTATGTAGACAAAATAGCCTTCAATTAGAAGATAATGCCATCAAGAACTTTCACTAATAAAGAGAGGTCAATGCCTGGCCTCAAAGCTTCAAAGGACAGGCTGACTCTCTCATAGGTGAAAGGGACTTGCCTCGTCTCATCAGACTTTGGACTGTGGACTTTTGAGTCAATGCTGAAATGAGTTAAGACTTGGGGGACTGTTGAGAAGGGATGACTGTATTTTGCAATATGAGAAGGACATGAGATTTGGGAGGGGCCAGGATTAAAATGATATGATTTGGATTTGTGTCCCTGCCCAAATCTCATGTAGAATTGTAATCCCCAGTGTTAGAGAAGGGGCCTGGTGGGAGGTAATTGGATCATGGGAGAGGATTGCTCCCTTGCTGTTCTTGTGATATTGAGTGAGTTCTCAGGAGATCTGGTTGATTAAAAGTGTGTAGCACCTCCCCATGTGCTCTCTTCCTCCTGCTCCAGCCATGTAGGACGTGCTTGCTTTCCCCTTACCCTAAGCCTTGATTCTAAGTTTCGTGAGGCCTCCCCAGCCATGCTTCATGTACAGCTTGTGGAACCATGCACCAATTAAACCTCTTTTATTTATAAATTACACAGTCTCAGGTAGTTCTTTATAGCAGTGCGAGAATAGACTAATAAATAATTCTATAACTACAGTTCTTTGTGAATTGGGATTTACTCTCTTCATTTTTTTTTTTTTAAACTGAAACAAATGCAGAAATAAATCAGGAACTTCTGCTACCAGTCATGATTGAAAAACAGGAATGAGATTTACCCTCCTACCTTAAATAACTAGAAATCTGAGCAAAATATATAAAACAGTGCTTGTCAGGCAATGGACAACAGACTGCTGACTGCAGAGATTCCTGAAAAAAGGAAAGTAAATGATTAAGAACATTGAAATTATTTCTAGTAGGAAATCTTTTGTTTCAAAGCTAAGTCACTAAAATATCTAAAAACAGCTCATATTTCTTTTCCTAAACATAAATGTCACATGATAAGCAAACAAAACTTACAGTATAGTGTTTCTTGCATAATATTTTCAAAATGCCACATACTACTTTTCTATTGCATACATTTTGTGATTCTATTATGTGAGACTCTGCCAAGCCAATCTAGTTGGCATTTAATGACTTCTGACTTATATAAGTACTAGTAGAATGTTTACCTTTAAATTTTAACTGCATGTATGTGCATATGTTTGAATTAAGGAATAAAGAATGGAAGAAAAAGAGAGGAAAGAGAAAGAGGATTGCTGAAGAAGAAAGATTATTTTTTGAAGGTCAGAGGCAAAATTCTCAAGACAGAGAATATTTAGAAGTACATTAAATATATCCATAAATGTAGCCAAGTAAGCTTCTTGGAGAGCTCTGAATGATCTTTGCAACACAATTAATTCATTACAGATATTCAATAATTTTTCTATATAATTTTTTCTTAAGGCTATAATAATCATTACAATGATGAAGAAAAACTATACAAAAGAAATTCAACTCAAACTAAAAGAATTTGAAACTAGTTGGTGTAGTACAAGGGGATTATGGACAGAAGTAGTATAGAAAATTAGTAGGAAAGAAAAAGATGAACCCTCATTCTGGTCCTAGAAAGCAAGGATGTGGGGTTTAAAGTTTATTCTCTGAGTCAGTCATCTCCAAAAAATGAGTTGTTTTCTATTTGCAAATGATGAACCATTGAGGAAGCAATCGTAAAAACAAGTTTTTAACATTTATTTTCCTAAATATAACAATCATATGATAAACGAATAAAACTTTGTATTAACTGCACATACCCAGTAGCTACAGATATATAATTTAGAGAGAATTATACATCTGGATGTATGTTTAATATATATATATTGTGTGTGTATATATATATATTTTTCCCCCAAACTGGAATTAAATGATCAAAAATTATCAAGATCATAGTCCTAAGCAAAGAAGGAAGGGGCAACTGAAACTTCTTGAGCAAAGGGATAACAGGATCAAAGCAATGATTTAGGAAAACTCTTTCATTTTTCGTTTGTGGAGTTGTTCCCAGTTTCACTACTTTAGGCAATTAGAATGATTCAATCTTTAGAAGTCTCATCCTCTTTTGCCACAGCTGTCACAGCCTTTCTTGCCTCTATTGGTGCAAAAGGAAGAGGCTGTCCTGAGTGGCCATTTGGGAAATTTTAAAGGGCAATAATTTGAAATGTTATTTTATAAGAACAAAATATGAAGAGCAGACCTTTTCATCCTTTATGCAGCATTGATATTCAGGCTGTGAGAACTGCAAAGGATAATCAGGCATTTGTTTGTGAGATAACTACTAAATTACATTGTGTGCTTTATCCTAGGTAGGAGAGGAAGCTGGCAGTGTTCTTCAGCTTCTGAGAATGCTGTCTAAAGGCATGGCATGGAAGGAATTTACTTAGCTTTCTGTTTTGGAGGGTATTTCAGCCTGCTTCAGTTGACTATAATGTGTAAACTACTCTCAGTATAATATCAGTGTGTGTGTGTGTGTGTGTTTCTAAGTGAATTAAAGTTACTTTGCCAGAGTGAGGAGGGCCTGGTATTTACTCTTAACAATTAGCAAGCTTGAGAAAATACTTAAATATCAAGGAATGATCATGCTAAACGTATGGTAAATTTGCATATTAATACTGCTAAAAGAGAATGAACACAAATACAAAGACTAAATCAAAGATATCCCTCATCTTTCAGATGCTGACTCGAGTTAAGACATAGAATTTTAAGAATGCATGATGGAATTAAAAGCTAAAAAATGTGTATTTCAGTTTATAAACATTTCTATTACTTGAAAAAATATGTAAAGCTAGGCATAGTGGCTCACACCTATAATCCCAGCACTTTAGGAGGACAAGGCAGAAAGATTGTTTGAGCCCAGGAGTTGAAGACTAGCCTGGGCAACATAGGAGACCCCATCTCTAACAAAGAAAATAATGATAATTACGTGGGTATGGTGGTGTATACCTGTGATCCTAGCCACTGAGGAGGCTGAGGTGGGGGAATCTCTCGAGCCCCAGAAATTGAGGCTGCACTGAGCCATGATCATGCCACTGGAATACAACCTGGGCAACAGAGTGATACCTTGTTTTGAAAAAAATTATTTTTTGAAGTTTCCTTTTAAAAATTAAGAATTTTAGAATTTCTATATAAAACAAGTGCTGTGAAAATAGTGATCATATATTTTTGATATATGGTTCTAAATCTATGGATCTGTGCTGGCCAATATAGTAACCACCAGACATAGGTAGCTAATTACATTTCCAGATAAATTAATCAATTAAAAGAGCCTACATTTAATAAAATTAAAAATTTAGTTCTTCAGTAATGCTTGCCACATTTCACACGTGGCCAGGTGCTACTGTTTGGACAGCTATATCATACCATAGTATTAGTATAGACTAACATTATTTCTAAACTAAATCTGAAAATAATTTGGGATCTTGTGATAATAAAATACTTGATATTATTGTCTACGTTTACATTTGTGTATGGTTTCCATAAACAAGAACTATTTCAATAATCAAAAAGACTACTAAAGTCCTTTTTATTGTAGGAATGCTGAAATGAAACCATTTTATAGTTTTACATACCAGAGTGGTGCTGTAGATAGTAACAAATTATTATCATCCATTTGATTAATTCATAATGCATGCCACTTAAAATAATGGGATTGCTACAATGGTCTGTTATCATTCTTTCAATTAAACATGAAAATAATACATTTCACAAGCATCAAAATTAATATTCATTTGGCATTCTATCAAATTACTTCATAATCATTGTGAATTTCTCAATTAGAACTATAAACCCTTGTCTTACTCAGAATAATATTAACAGAATTTTTAAAATAAAAGTACAAAGCAGGTCATTTAAAACACATCTGTTATAAGTTTGATAAGTAATCATTATAATTAATGCTTTTACTGAGGATTTTACTGCAGGAGTTCAGTTTGTTTGTGATTTAAAAGCCTGTCTAGAATAGGTATGTTACTATTAGGCAAGTTTAAACATAGGGAATTTAATATATGACCAAAAGACAACAGGATATGACTCAGAAGGATATAGTCAGTAGTTTAATCCTATTACATTTTAGGTATAATTTAACCCAACCACCCAATTTTATTGATGAAGTGATTAAGATGTATATGTGTGTGTGTGTGTGTGTGTGTGTGTGTGTGTGTGTGTGTGTGAGAGAGAGAGAGAGAGAGAGAGAGAGAGAAAGACAGAGAGAGAAAGAGAGAATGTGTTTGTATAAATTAATTGGCTAACCCAAAATAGAGCCTAGTTTTCCAGAGTACCGAGACAATGACAAGGTTCTTTTATTTCTGTACCCTTGTCAAAGAGGCTGAGAAAGGTGACATTAGCTTAGCAAAAAAAAGAGAAAAAAAGAAAGAAAAAAAAGGTAAAAAGAAATCCAGTGCCTTGTCTTATCATTAGCCATTCGAATATGGAACATGGTAACTCCCAAGGTTACACATAATTCATATCTGACATTCATGACTATAGGAATAAATGTCCAGTAAACTGCACATAAATCATTATAAAATAACTCCTTCACACATTAACAATTAGAGTGGTAGTCAAAATGAAAACGATAAATTCAAAGTCTTGACTTAGCGTATAAGATCCTGAACAATCTGGCTCCAACCTAATTTCTATTGCTTATATAACTAAACAAAACTTTGCTTTAATCAGTAAATTTTCAATTCAATGAACATTTATTATGGTTGCCTACTATGTGTCTAGAATTGTTCTCAACATCAAAGATGGCCCAAGAAAGAAGGCACTGTTACTGTTTTCAAGAAACTGAGCAGGATGGAGAAACAATTATTTCTCTCTTCCTGGAGGATATTGACTTTATTATAAGAGAAAATAAATAATTCAAAAAGATAGTAAGAGCTGTGACAAACATCCCTCCTATGGAAAACATAAAATGGAGTTAACCCAGGGATTAAAGAGATAATACAAAATTTGAATTTTAAATAGTGAGGTCTGAGATGGGTATTCTAGACAAAGGTCACCCACATTTCTCCTAAGGTTCAGACCCATTTACTGAATTGCCTCCTCCATGCTTCTTAGATGTTCGATAGTTTCATTAAATTTAATATACTATAATTTAACTAACTACCTCCCATTTTTCCGAAGCCTGCATTTCTCCCTACTAAACTCCTGAACAAACTAGACATCTGATGTCATCCTTCACTCCTTTGCCCACATAGTTTACTTCCCTTCAACTACAAAATACTTCTAATTCCACCCTGAAGGATCTTTCAAATCTATTCTGTTGGCACCCATCTTCCCTATCCCTAATTTTGTTCAAGGCCCCATCATAGTTCACTTGGATAACTGCAATTACTTACAGTAGGTCTCTTCCTTTAATGTTACCATTCCTCCATCCCCTTTATGAAGATAGAGTAATATTTTGAAAGGCAAATATGAACATGCCACCTCTTGCATAGAACCCTTTGATAGTTCTTTATTGCCCTGAACAGAATGAGCACTGCTAATCTCTCTACCTCATCTCAGACACCTGCTCTGCTATCTAGCAATGAGGAAAGTGTCTGAGTTCCTTCAACCCAACGTTCTCTTTACCTCTGGGGTCTTCTATATCTATAGAAGGCAAGGGGGAGCCAGTGTATCATATGGCAAGAGATGGAGCAAGAGGGAGAGAGAGGGGAGGTACCAGACTCTTTAGAACAAACTGATCTCACATGAACATAGAGGGAGAGCTCACTCATTACTGCAAGAACACCACCAAGCCATTTACGAGAAATCTGTTCTCACAATGCAAACACCTCCCACTAGGGCCACTGCCAATATTGGAGGTCACTTTTAAACATTAGCTTTGGAGGGGACAAAACATCTAAATTATATAAACTAGATTCAAAGATATTATATTTTTAGCAATTCTGAATAATTTTTTTGAAAGCATGTGATATGAAGCAAGTGCAATTCTCAAAAACTTCTTATCTCCTTCACCATCTTATTAGAGAAAGTCTCCAAATGTCAGAAGACGCTTTTTGAGTATTGCTGGAGAGCTTATATTTTACCCATTTCTTTGACTAGAAAGAAAATGAGAATATTCAGCAGAGTAAAAGTGGTAGAAAAAGTTGTGATTACCTCCCAATTGCCCTACATCCCCAACTGCTATTCACTAAACAGACTGAAATCTCTCTCAGCTGCAAACCTCAAGAAGTAAAGACATATGTCAGGAAAAGGCTCACATCTCATGTACCCATAGTAAATTTTGTGTATGGGAGAAGCAGAGAACCATCTTGGAGAAGAAAATCAATGCTCTCTTAATTGGGTGTTCTAAGAGGTTAGAACACTGAATGAAGGCTGGGGCTTGGTTAGATCAAGTTAAAAACAATGATTTTAGTGTAAGTATCAGTTGACCTAGAAGGAGGGAAGTAAGAATGTGAGAGGGAGAGTTATAATTGTATTGTGCTGATGAGCATGTATGTATCTCTCATATGTAAAAGCATCTGATATATAGATGATTCTTTACAAATACCCATTAATCATATTCACTCCCAGAATACAACTTTTTGTTCACTATCTAAATGCATTTGTATGTGTTTCGCTATGCTAAGTACTTAAGTTATATTATGCCAAAGGAAGTATAACATATGTGATATAAGGTTAGAGATCGAGAATATTCCAGAAACTAAGAATCATTTCTCTTCCTATGTATCTCAAAATGCTCTCTCTGTGTATGTAAAAAGAATCCTAAATGCATCTGTTTTGTTCTGCTACTCACTGGCACTAGCACTCAAGAGAATCATGTAACTTCCTTAGATCTCATATGTAAAATGAGGCACTTCATTATTTCACTTATAAAGTTCCATGTGCACACACCTAATAAATTTATCATGCTCATAGAACAAGATGTACTCATGATAGAGATGTGAAATCAGCTTCATACATCGTGACATGTTTATAGTATCAACCTTTAAGTGTGTGTATGTAGATTTATTTTTGCTTGTAGCAATAGTGCAGTACCCACACCTTTAAAATAAAGGGGGTCCTGCATTGTTTATATTCTAAAAGCCAACTAGTTAAGATAAAATTAATGAACTTGTAACTGTATTTGGGTAAAATTAAAATAAATATCAAAAATATAAGGAGTTGTTCACATGTCTCTTTTCTGGTTAAGCATGTCGATTTTCAGATGGGCCTGCTGAAAAGCTTGAATTTTTTTTTTCCTTGCCCAGTCTTTAAGACTATTGATTCTGACTTGCATAATATCATACATTTAACTGTAGTATTTGTTGAACTAATCAATGGATAATGAACAGAATACACTACTTTTACACTAACAAGTACTAGTTTTATATTCTTTTCTCTTTCAAACTGTAAAGCTATATGTTCAAAGATAACATATTTCAAAAGAAACCTTTAAGGGTTTTTGTTGTTTTTTAAATTGATCTAACCCTAAGAATGCATTCAATTGGCCACTGACGCTCATAAGAGTGTTTAAATGTTAATTATCTCCTCTTGATCCTTGATTTTTTTTTTTTTGCATCAAGAATGGGTCAATGCACACTTGTATTTATAGAGTCTCTCTTTGAGTGATTCATTGATCCTGATATGTTTTGGATTCTAAGATGAGAAATTGTCAAATATTACATTAGTTTATTTATGATATTTTTGGAGAAAAGAGGCATTATTTTTTAAGGAAGAGTGTACACTGATTCTAAGAAGGACTCACATTTATAATATGTGGAAATATAGGAGGAAAGACTGTGACTTAGAAAAAAGGAAAGACATATATGCATATTTATTTGTACATATATGTACATGTATTTCCATCTGTATGTAAATATATATATATATACACACACACACACATATACACCATGTTAACAACTTCAGACACAACTTACTTCTTTGTGGTTTTAGCATTTGATGCCTAAAATAACTAACCTAGGAAAGATAGTTCAACAGATTGAATTTTGAGAAAGAAAAGAAAAATTAGGGTTGCAGATTTTAATCCCAGATCTGCCACTTCTTTCTAAACTATATGGCCTTGGAAAGTTACCTAGTTTATCTTACCTAGATTCCTCATTTGTGACTAGGTTATATTAATAATATTCCATATAGTGTTGTTATGAAATAATACATAGAAAATTCTTAGGATAAAGAATGTATTGTGTAACTGCATATATAGGTAACACAATTTTAAATTGGATCTTTTCTCTTTCTGTTTCAGCTGAGGCCTTTGAGATACTATGTCAACTGCTCCAACATTCTGAAGAGAAGGTCTGGATCATTTAAGTAGGACTTGCAAAGAACGTGGCCTAGATCCTTAGCTGAGCTGATCATTTACCTCCAACCTATAAAGAAGTGGAGGGGCCACGAATAGGTGTTGGATGTCAGTGGGAGAGTTTCATCAAAGAGCTGTCAGTTTCATCTCAACCTTACCCTCCAGGAGAGGTAAGATGTCCTCTCTCTCACAATAGATGAGTTTGACTTTTGGTCCTTGGCATCTGTGGTACTCAGAGCTTAGAGCTGGTTCCATGCTTTAAAATATGTCTATGTGAGAAGTGCATGAACTCGCCAGTGGGGAGATGAAAGAGAAAGAAAAAAAATTTGGAAGTTCCAGAGCTTTCTACATTTCTATTTGAGATAAGGACAAGGATGCCTGAATGTTTTTCTTGAAGAAGTTGAACAAATGGAACAGAGAACTGTATTTTACTTGAGAGAGGAAAGAGAGTGCATAACTGTTTCTCATGAACCATGGTGAAGTTTGAGAGCATAGGCTCAGAACCAACTCAAATCCTCTACACAAAGATTGCCTGGAGAGTCAGGGTGAACACCCCTCCCACGCACACACCTGCCAACACACACACAAAAGACAGAGGAAGACTACAGGATTGCAAAAGGAGAGAGAAGGAACACAAGTGGCTAGCTGAAGGAAAAGTATTGCTTAAATCTGGGGACAACTGCAGAAGGTTTCCAGTAGCACTCCAAAAAAAAGGAGGGCACATGAATCATAACCAATCCCAAAGGAATCCATCATAAACAAATACTCTATTGGTGTCTGTCTGTCCTTGTTCATGTACTTGTCTCCCCACCAGTCAGACCTTCATGCCCACTCACCGCTGAAGCTGAGTCTCTTGGGCGGTATGCAAAGGAGATCAAATCCAGCCAAGTGACAGGATGAAAGAGAATCTGACCACAGTCTCCATCCTTGCCACAGGCTTCTAAGCTCAAAGGGTCCTGTAGTGAGAGAGGAATGGCTCTTTGTTTTTTTGTTGTTGTTTTGTTTTGTTTTGAGATGGAGTCTCCCTCTGTCACCCAGGCTGGAGTGCAGTGATATAATATCGGCTCACTGCAACCTCTGCTTCCTGGGTTCAAGCAATTCTCATGCCTCAGAGTCCCTGAGTAGCTGGGATTACAGGTGCCTGCTACCACACCCGGCTAATTTTTGTATTTTGAGTAGAGACAGCAGAGATAGGGCTTTTCCATGTTGGCCAGTCTGGTTTCAAACTCCTGACCTCAGGTGATCAGCCCATCTTGGCCTCCCAAAGTGCTGGGGATTACAGGCGTGAGCCACTGCACTCGTCTGAGAGGCTCTTTTTAAATTTTAAAATATTTAATTGACAAATGAAAATTATATATAATCAAAGTGCACACATGATGATTTAATATGCGTGTACATTATATACTGACTACCACAGTATAATTAACATATCCTTCACCACCTATAGTTACCATGGTGGAGTGTGGGGCAGGAGTGAGAGTTGAGGACACTTATAATCTGCTATCTTAACAAAGTTCAAGTAAACAATATAGCATTAGTAACTATGGTCACTATTCTATACATTTGATGCCTAGAAATTATTCATCTTATAATAGAGTTTGTACCCTTTGACCAAATTTCCCGAGACATTCTGTGCTCCCCACCTCCCCTGTCAACCACCATTCTGCTGTCTGCCTCTGTGAGTTTGACTTTTGACATTTTGGACGTTTTAAAGATCACTCTGGTCTAAACCTGAACTAGCCAATTCAGTAGCCACTAGCAGCATGCAACCACTTAAATTTAATTAAAATAATTAAAATTAAACAAGGTTAAAAATCCAGTTTATCAGTCATACTAGTCAAATTTCAAATACTCAATAACTACATGCAGCTACTTTATTGGACAGTGCAGATATTAAAAATTTCTATTAGACAGCACTGGTGCCATATATTTTAATCAGTGAACAGAGAGTTTGGTAATTTGTTACTAAAAGTTATCAGAGGACTTTTGTTATTACCTGAGTGTTAGCAGATGACATGATTGCACAGGGTAAGATTAAATGGCCCAGAGAAGAACAGAATGGTTGATTTGATTTCAAATGATGAATTGCATCTCTTCAGTGCTCTCTTTCTACACCCAGGTAAAACTCGTTGCCCAGGCAAAAGTATTGATTATTATTGAAAGCAATACAGATCAAATTTAGCGCCTTGGCATCTATCTGGCTCCATATTTAACTTTGTTTTTTCTTGGAAAATTTCAGGTAGAGTGAGGGAAGAATATAAAAAATCCAGGGAAGTCATTTAAACCAAATAAAATGATGACACTTGTGATACTGTGATACTCTAAATGTGGATTCTAGATTTTAAAAATGAATGTAAAAAATAAAAACACCACTGAAGTGTTATAAATATTGTAACATTTGTGGGGTTGAAAATTTGAAAATTACTTATCAACTTATTTCTTCAAACTTTTGTAAATTTTATTTCATTTTTAAGTCTTATAGTAATCACTAGCATGCATCATTTAGATGCTTGAAAATCCTGAGCTCTCGTGTGTTTTGGAATAACAATTATAGTTTTCTTTTTAGTCATGTGCATAACCTAGAACAGAAGGCAATTCAATTTAGTCTCCTTACAAGATATTTGTTCTCTTTTATCCATTACTTTCTCAAGATTTAATGTGACATATTAAAAAGGTAAAATTATATGAAATACTTTATCATAAACACCAACCTACAAAAACATTTCTTAGTACATTACTCCATGGGGAAATAAATGTAAGCTTTCTGCTGAAAACATATGGCAAGCTCACAAATAGTGCTTTTGCAGGTGTTTTATATGGGAATAATTTTGCTGTACATCTCCAGAAAAATTCATATTAGTGCTAGGGACACTAAAACACTTAAAGTCCGATCATCCCCTTTGACAGTTGTGGAAATTGAGGCCTGTTGCCATTTTCCTCGGGTGGCAGAATAATATGAGAATTAAGAACGTGGATTGAAATTGAAAAAACTAAATCCATGCCCTGACCCTGGCCCATATCTACTGGGCAAATTTGGACAAGTAGCTTAACAGCTCTAGGTTTCAATTTCTTCCCATGTGAATTTAGAATAATAATGCCAAATAATATAATTACAAACTGACCAATTTCTTATGAGACAGATGATGTTCGTAACATACAATTTATGGTAGCAATCATTTCTTTCTCCTCCATTAGTGCTTTAAATTTTTCTGTAATTACCTGCTTAAAGTCACAAGACAAAGTGAGTCAAGTCCCCAGGCATTCACTTTCTTCTGTTGCCCTCTGCTCAGCGATCCCAGGATCTCAGGTATTGGCAGCAGGGGTGAGCCCTGCTGAACTATTTTTCCCAAAGTAGGCCTTTAGCACCAGAGTAGGATTAGGAGGGGAAATTGAGGCAGTGTCCAGTCTCAGCTACATTTGCTTCCAGAATCCTCTTTCACATTTTCCTGCCCCCAGAATGAAGAAAATTCTGACCTTCTCTCAATCCCAATTCCTTTCCCATTTCCATTCTCAGAACAAGTGCAAATTTTTTTCAGGGAAAAATACACTTTCTTATACATGAGTTTCATGTGCAGGATTTTGCATATAGACTATCCTTGGAACAGTCAAGGGACAAACTGGAAACAAATCAATATGTGCAGAGCAGGAAACTAGAGGATTTTGAGACTGAACCAAGAACCACTCACTACAGTATATAGCCTATGTTGGGGAAACAAATGGCTATAAAAGAGGACACTGGGGCTTTTCTAAATTTAGCTTCCAAAGTACTTAACAATTCTAGGCATACTTCAGGCAATCATCAATAATTAAAGTAAAAGATACAAATCTGTCAAATAAATGAGAGAGTATAACCAGATCCATTATATTCTGGATAGTGCGCAGGGATCTGACTGGGCTGGGTATTAGACTTTAGGAAAAGACCCTCGTTCTGAAAATGTAAAATTTATGTGTTGCGTGACAATGGGAGCACTGGCCTTTGTTCTGTCAGGAGCTGGAGTCCAAGTTCTGCAATTAAAGTTTGTGTCATGGGAGAGCCTTCACCTCACCCTTTGTTCTTATACCAGCAGTGAAGTGCAGTTGGTCTCCATTCCCTGCAGATTTTAGTTCTAAAATGATCTGTTCTTCAAGAACATCCCAAAATCTCAGCTGAAGTGTACAAAATAAAATATATATATAATTTTATATATATTTATATAAAAGAAATATATTTATATAAATTAAAATTATATTTAGATATTTATAATCATATTTTTTGATTATAATTATATTTTATTTAAATTTATTTAATTTTATGAATAATTTTTAATTTAAATAAATATATTATACATGAAGAGGGAGAATTGAAATTGGACACCACTTTAATTTTCCCCCACCCCTTTTCTCCTAATTCCCTACTCTGGTGCAAATATATATACATATATATTTCTTTTTTAAATTTTTTAAATTATCAAATCCAGTATCTATATAACATTGCCATTTATTTCTTCAGGTAGCAAAAACAAAATATCAACCAATCACACATTTCCCATACTTTGTGTTTATATTCTGAGGCACTTTGAAGTAGCATGGTTACTGAAACACCAGGTGGTTGTTCCAGGCCCTGCTGCTTGCCACACAGAAAGACAATCACTGAGACAGGAAGTATTGCCTGGGAAGAAGGCTTTAGTCAGGTGCTACAGATTAGATGGGGGAACAATCTCAAATCTCCCAACTAACTGAAATTAGGGGTTTATAATGCAATGAAGAAACGCAACTATGTGTGGGAAAACAGCAGTTAGGGAGGGATAAGGAAGACATACATGTTGGTCAACAGGAAGCAGATAATCGATTGAACAATTATGACAGTTGAGGGGTCTGGTGACTTACTGTCTAGTTTCAGTGATTTGCCAATTTATACCATCTGGGAGTACTGACGGCTGTTTTCCTGAGAAAGGAACTCAGATTAGACAAATGAAACTGTCTCAATTTTTAATACTGGGAAGTTCAATTTCTATGTTTATTCAGAAGGAATTGTAAAGACTACTTCTACAGGACAATTGGGCTGATTTCGGTCTCCCCTTTTCTATTTATTAATTCCTCAATCATGGAGAATCTGGTATCAATTTCTCTGACTGCTTTATGATGAAGAGAGGTGTTGTGGACAACTCCAAATGTGGCCACCCATGAATTAATGGTTAATCTAGTTCTATAGTTTTCTTCTGCAACACAATCGCTCTCTTCAGTCATATAAGAATACAATATTCTTAAGGATAAGGTCTATCTTTCCTGAATATTACAACATTGTAACCATAACAGTTTTTCCTCATTATCTAAAGGAGAAGATCTGAATCCAATTCAAATTGCTGATTGAATTAAATTACCTTGGAAATAAACACCATTTAAACATTTCTACTCTCACCTACTTTTCCAAAAAATAGAATATGTGTACTATTTCTGTTCTGTAAAATATATGTACTATTTCTGTTCAGAACTTATGAAGATAAGCCTATTTTCTTTTCCAAGAACCTGAAAGCATTTATAGCTCTCTAGGTCATCAGAGGTAAGCAAAACCAATCCAATTTTAAATAGCTGGTGTATTGTATCATTTTTTGGAGGCTTGACAAAGGTAGCTTGGGAGTGTTACATAAATAGAGCAAATGATCAGTTGTTGGAAATGCATAGGAAACAAATGACAATTAATGGAACCAAATACAAGCCTTCCATCAGAAAGTAAAAAAAAAAAAAAAGTGGTTTTATATATGTATATATAAGTAAAACCCAAAGGAGATCAAAGAGTAAATGAAAATTAAAAGCAAAAAGCAAATAAACAGAAAACCAAATTTTTCTCCTACTCAGTTTACCTTAGAGGCTACAGTGTTACCCAGAGTCTAAAAAAGAAAATACAAAAAAAGATGAATATTTTGTTCCTGATATACAAATTAACATCTTTAAGTCTACCAACACCACATACATTTTGTGCAATTAAGAAGTTTACTTCAAGTACATAACCAATAAACATTTTAGTGCTAGTACCATCTATGCAGAATAAGCAAATACAGTATGAACCAAAACAATGAAAGCATCTATGTGAAATTTGTTTCCATGGTAAATCTGGCTTTGTGCTTACCTATACAAGCAAGGAATTTTCAAACACCAGCATATTTATTTACATTATTTCATATTTTACCTTTATCAATATTAGGAGCTTTGATTATGACCAATGTTAATTAGTTGAATTTTTCCAATTTTCTATCTTGTCTTAAAGAATGTTTTATTAACTAAACTTTTCAATTTCCTATTTTCTCTGAATGTATATGAAGATAAACACAGAGAGAAACAAGAATAAATGTGCATATGACTTACACAAATCATCTATGACCTGCTTTGACTTTCTATTTTGTCCTAAATTCTCTCTCTTTTTTTGATAACCAGTCATTTTACTTTATTACAAAATAACTTAATTCATAATTTGAATAAACAGATAATTTCTGAATTAGACAAAATTATTCCTTTCCTCAATAAAAACACATCTTCTTTAGCACATTTTATATACAGAATTATAACCTTAAATTTTAGTGAAAGTCTAGGAAGCAATAAATCTATCAGATGTTAGCATTTGATAGCTGAAAACATTCCACAATTTTTTTAAAACATGCATTCCCATATTATAACCCTCTAGTAATTGGAAATGATCCAAACATCAGAGGAACATTAAAATAATTTTAAGATTTTAAATTATACAAAATTTCCTTATGTTAAAAGAAAACCTCAGCCCAATTAAAGAGTTTAATTGAGCAAAGAGTGATTTGCAATTCAGGCAGCCTCCCACACCAGAGTAGGCTCAGAGACTCTGGTGCAGCCACGTGATAGAAGATTTATGGACAGAAAAAGGAAAGTGATGTACACAAATCAGAAGTGAGGTACAGAAACTGATGGATTGGTTATAGCTTGGTGTTTGTCTTATTTGAACACGATTTAAACATTTGATTGGCCAAAATTCAGTGATTGGCACAAGAGTACAGTATAGTCTGTTTACACTTCTATTTAGGCTATGATTGAGGATGTACAGAGAAACTTTAAGGCCAAAGTTAAAATACGTAAAGAGGCAGTTTCAGACTAAACTTGATTTAATAATTCCCTCCTTTTGGTCATCCTCTCAATTTTGAGAGATTGACCAAAAGTTTAGTCATTGATGGCACTATCATCATTGTAACTGTACTTATTTGCTCTTGAAACCCACTGGAAAATAGAACTATGGGTTCTGTAAGATGAGAACAAGGACTTCAGGTCATTTTTTTAAACGAGGTCCATTAAAAAAAAACCACAAAACTTGGTCTTTTCTAGGATCTATGTGTTTTCTTAAAGTCTTAGTTTGATTATGTCACATTTAGCATAAGTGACTCCATTTTGGTTTGATCTGGTTTTTTTGGGGCCTACTGCATGAGCTCAGTCCAAAACAATGGCCTCTAATAATTTTCTTTAAAAAATGTCCCCCCTTTAGTTAAGTTCTCCTTAAGTGAGAGTGTGACCGAAACTTATGGTCTTAGTGCCACTCTCAGTTACCATCATTTTGGGTTTCCAGGCTCAGAATGCCATTTACAGGTTATGGTGCCCTCATGGTCACATCTTTTTTCACTCTAGTCATTATAGTTGAAGCGAGACCATTTGATATTCTAGAGATAGCTGCATGCAAACTTTTAAACCTTTTCAGAGACCACAGTGCACCAGGGAGACTACTATTATGACTATCAGGAAGATAATAACAAGATAATGCTCCTTACCCAGGGCCTCCATAAAGCAAACAAACTAAAATCAGTAGATCAAAGAATGAGCTAGATAAAGAGTCTACTTGCTTTGACTAAGCAGTCTCTTCATTAATCCCCTACTATTTAATCTCTGTAATACCAAATGTGATATATTTCTCCATGGGCAACAAGTGCCAGCAGCTGCATGGTTACTCCTCTGTTTAACCAGGAAGTAATCTAGGGCAATTCTATTATTTAGCATCACTTTTGTGAGAGAATTTAAATTCTGTTGTGTAATCATAGCTTTTACAGGAGAATCTTCTATGGAGCCTATGGTGAGGAACGAATTTCTAATCATTGCCTCCTTTACTTATGGAAAAAAGGACCTAACAAATGATACCCTTCTAGAAGAGTGATGACCTTCTGGCAATGTTCTTTTTAACCCACGCTGTAGGTTGAGAGGAGTAGATAAATGTTCTTTCTGACTGATTATAGGGCAATATACATACCATTAAAATTTCTCACCTACATTGGGCCTTCATCTTCCATCTGTCAAGGCATAAGTTTATTGTATTAGTCCTTTCTTGTATTGTTATAAGGAAGTACCTGAGACTGGGTACTTTATAAAAGAAAGTGGTTTAATTGACTCACAGTTCTGCAGGTTGTACAGGAAGCATGGCTGGAGAGACCTCAGGAAAATTACAATCATGGCAGAAGTTGAAGGAAAAGCAGGCACATCTTCACATGTCAGAGCAGGAGAAAGAGTGAACGGGAAGGTGCCACACACTTTTAAACAACCAGACCTCATGAGAACTCGATCACAAGACAGTACTAAAGGGATCATGTTAAACCATTAGAAACCACACCCATGACCCAATCACCTCCCACCAGGCCCCACCAACACTGGGGATTGCAATTCAACATGAGTTTTGGGTGGGGACACAGACCGAAACTGTATTTGTTATCCATGTATAAGTCTGGCTGCAGCATCCTTCACAAATAAAAGTATACCCCACGAGTGCACACAACAGATTCCATTTTTACTTCTATTGTTTATAAGAAAGGAGAAAAAATTCAAAGATAAGAGTCTCATGGTACTAGAGAAGTCTTGATCTGTGATCTTGGGAAAAGCTTCTGTGATCTTGGGAAAAAAGATGCCATCTTCTGGGAAGAAAATCTTCCTTGGTTAGCTTTACCTTAAGTGTTCCCAAGGGTGTCCAGTTTCGAGAGTATGGAGGGATGCTTCTGAGTTGTAAGATTATTAACCCAAGGTTCAAGGTCCTGAAGTTGTGCTGCAATGTGGATGGCAGGAGCAGTCTTTCTCTGGTGTTCTCAGAAAATTCAATCTTTGGGTTATGGATTATGAAGGGGTTGATTGTCCTCATTCAGTGAACCATGAACAGCTTTCTGTACCTGCTGAAAACACACAGTGGCATAATAAGCTACTGTTATAACATCAGCTCCCTTGAATGGAAAATCTTTTATAGAACCAGAAAACATGTGTTGAAAATGACAACTGAATGATATCCCTCTATAAATGTTTAACGGGCCTATCACGTTATGGAATGTACCTGAAGCTTTGTCTTCCCAGGAATATTGGTTTGACATACTGAACATTGGTCATACACTATTTTAGCAGTTTATAAGCTACCACAGCAATATATATATATATNATTTTATGATAAGTCATGGAATGCAAAACTCAGGAAGGATAAGGCAGCCATCCTGGTTCTCCATGCTTGACATTGGACTTATGTCCTTTTGAATACCAGTTGTTTCCCCAATTTAGGTGCATAGAACTGATAACTGATGGCTTATCATAGACAATTTAACTTAGACCATGGAGTTCATTCAAATTGTATATCTGAACAATTTCAGTATTGGCTGATTTAGCATGAAAACTGGAAAAGTATCTTCTTGGTATTTAATTAGTTTCTGTTCTACTTGGGTTAGCAGATTTACAAAGCAGTCAGTCTTTTCACTGAAGTTCCAGGAATTCAGCCAGATGTGGTAGCTCACACTTGTAATCCCAGCACTTTGGGAAGCTGAGGCAGGTGGATCACTTGAGGCCAGGAGCTTGAGACCAGCCTGGCCAACATAGTGAAACCCCATTTCTACTAAAATATACAAAAATCAGCCAGACATGGCGACACACACCTGTAATCTCAACTACTCAGGCAGATAAGGCACGAGAATTTCCTGAACCCAGGAGGCAGAGGTTGCAGTGAGCCAAGATCATGCCATTGCACTCCAGCCTAGGCAACATGTGTCAATAACATAAACTTCTGACATTTAATTGTACTTATCATTCTACATGCCATTTTTTTTTTTCATTAAAGTTAAATTCATTAAAAGTTTCTCTGGCTACGTGATTACACATCTTTGAAAATTGTTCTCTTCCAGATTGTTCTCCATAATACTTTGAGTGAAAATGTTACATACATTTGTAAAATACAGGATTATATTAAACTAGCAATATGAAATTTCCATGAATATACACTCTAGGAATATACAATGTTCATGGAAATATAGTTTTGCTTACTTTATATTCTCAATATCCTGCACAAAATGCATGACATCTAGTAATTCTCAATATATAATTATTAAAATAATGAACAACTATTGCTAATGCAGGACTTTGGTCTGTTCTCTTCTCATTACTGAAATATTTTGCCCTACACACTCTCCACTTACGAAGATCATATTCAACTTCTAGTGGTAGTGTAAATAAGACTCTCTCCATTAGTCTTGGCCTAGTCTCTAAGCTAGAATTTACCTCTTTTGCTCTTGAATATGAACAGTATATTTATTTTTTAATATTTTAATTTTGAGATAATTATAGATTTATATACCTTTGTAAGAAATATGACAGAAAAAGTCTATGCATCACTATGTGGTAATATTTTGTATAATTATATAGCACAGTATTACAACTTGAAAATTGATATCAATGAAATCCATCAACCTTATTCAGATCTCACCAGGTTTACATGCACTTTTATTTATTTATTTATTTATTTATTTATTTATTTATTTTTATACTTTAAGTTCTAGGGTACATGTGCACAATGTGCAGGTTTGTTACACATGTATGTATGTGCCATGTTGGCATGCTGCACCCATTAACTCCTCATTTACATTAGGTATTTATCTTAATGCTATCCCTCCCACCTCCCCACACCCCACAACAGGCCCCAGTGTGTGATGTTCCCCTTCCTGTGTCCAGATGTTCTCATTGTTCAATTCCCACCCATGAGTGAGAATATGCAGTGTTTGGTTTTCTGTTCTTGTGATAGTTTGCAGAGAATGATGGTTTCCAGCGGTATCCATGTCCCTACAAAGGATATGAACTCATCCTTTTTTATGGCTGCATAGTATTCCATGGTGTATATGTGCCACATTTTCTCAATCCAGTCTGTCACTGATGGACATTTGGGTTGATTCCAAGTCTTTGCTATTGTGCATAGTGCCTCAATAAACATACATGTGTGTGTGTCTTGATAGCAGCATGATTTATAATTCTTTGGGTATATCCCCAGTAATGGGATGGCTGGGTCAAATGGTATTTCTAGTTCTAGATCCTTGAGGAATCACCACACTGTCTTCCACAATGGTTGAACTAGTTTACAGTCCTACTAACAGTGTAAAAGTGTTCCTATTTCTCCACATCCTCTCCAGCACCTGTTGTTTCCTGACTTTTTAATGATCGCCATTCTAACTGGTGTGAGATGGTATCTCATTGTGGTTTTGATT
>NW_016806516.1:679091-692770 GCF_001698545.2 Rhinopithecus bieti
CTGGCTAATATCCTGCAGAATGTTTTCCAACTTGGTTCCATTCTCCCCGTCACTTTCAGGTACACCAATCAGATGTAGATTTGGTCTATTCACATAGTCCCATATTTCTTGCAGGCTTTGTTCATTTCTTTTACTGTTTTTTCTCTAAACTTCTCTTCTCGCTTCATTTCGTTCATTTGATCTTCAATCACTGACACCCTTTCTTCCAGTTGATCAAATCGGTTACTGAAGCTTGTGCATTTGTCACGTAGTTCTCATGTCATGGTTTTCAGCTCTATCAGGTCATTTAAGGACTTTTCTACATTGGTTATTCTAGTTAGCCATTCGTCTAATCTTTTTTCAAGGTTTTTAGCTTCTTTGCAATGGGTTTGAACTTCCTCCTTTAGCTTGGAGAATTTTGATCATCTGAAGCCTTCTTCTCTCAACTCGTCAGTCATTCTCTGTCCAGCCTTGTTTCATTGCTAGCGAGGAGCTGCATTCCTTTGGAGGGGGAGAGGCACTCCAACTTTTAGAATTTTCAGCTTTTCTGCTCTGTTTTTTCCTCATCTCTGTGGTTTTATCTACCTTTGGTCTTTGATGATGGTGACATACAGATGGGGTTTTGGTGTGGATGTCCTTTCTGTTTGTCAATTTTTCTTCTAACAGTCAGGACCCTCAGCTGCACGTCTGTTGGAGTTTTTGCTGTAGGTCCACTCCAGACCCTGTTTGCCTGGGTATCAGCAGCAGAGGCTGCAGAAGAGTGAATATTGCTGAACAGCAAATATTGCTGCCTGATCATTCCTCTGGAAGCTTAGTCTCAGAGTTGTTAGTCTGCCCCTACTGGGGTTGTCTCCCAGTTAGGCTACTCGGGGGTCATGGACCTTCTTGAGGAGGCAGTCTGTCCATTCTCAGATCTCCAACTCCGTGCTGGGAGAACCACTACTCTCTTCAAAGCTGTCAGACAGGGACATTTAAATCTGCAGAGGTTTCTGCTGCCTTTTGTTTGGCTATGCCCTGCCACCAGAGGTGGAATCTACAGAGGCAGGCAGGCCTCCTTGAGCTGCTGTGGACTCCACCCAATTCTAGCTTCCTGGCCACTTTGTTTACCTAGTCAAGCCTCAGCAATGGTGGACACCCTTTCCCCAGCCTTGCTGTCACCTTGCAGTTAGATCTCAGACTGCTGTGCTAGCAATGAGGGAGGCCCCGTAGGTGTGGGACCCTCTGGGCCAGGTGTGGGAAATACTCTCCTGGTGTGCCGTTTGCTAAAACCTTTAGAAAAGCGCAGTGTTAGGGTGGGAATGACCCGATTTTCCAGGTGCTGTGTGTTACAGTTTCCCTTGGCTAGGAAAGGGAATTCCCTTACCCCTTTTGCTTCCCAGTGAGGTGATGTCTTGCCCTGCTTCCACTGCACCCACTGTCTGACATGCCCTAGTGAGATGAACCCAGTACCTCAGTTGGAAATGCAGAAATCATCCATCTTCTGTGTCACGCTGGGAGCTGTAGCCTGGAGCTGTTCCTATTTGGCCATTTGGATGCCTTTTTTCTATTTATTTATTTTTGAGACAGGGTTTCACTCTGTTGCCCAGGCTGGAGTTCAGTGGTACAATCATGGCTGACTGCAGCCTCAACCTCCTGGGTTCAAGCAATCCTCCCACCTCAGCCTCTCTACTAGCTGGGACCAAAGGCACACACCACCATGCACAGCTAATTTTTTGTAGAGATTGGTTTCACCATTGCTCAGGCTGTTCTCTAACTCCTGGGCTCAAGTGATCCTCCTGTCTCAGCCTCCCAAATTGCTAGGATTACAGGCATGTGCCACTGTGCCTGGCTGCACTCGTTTGTGTTTGTGTGTGCATTTGGTTCTTTGTGATATTATCACATTTGCACATTTCTATGACTATTACCATAATAAAGATACAGAACAGTTCTCTCCTAACTACTCCTTGTGCTACTATTTATTGCTATAGCCATATCCTTTTCCCCTTAACTCCTTAATCCCCAGCAACCACTAATCTATTCTGCATTTTATGTCATTTGAAAATGTAATATAAATGAAATCACAGGCTAGGTAAACATTTGAGATTGACTTTTTTTTTTTTTATTCAGTGTAATACTCTTGAGATTTATCCAAGTTATTGGGTGTAGCAATAGTGGTTCCTTTTTATTGCTCAATAATATTCCAAGGCATGAATATGTCTGTTTATTCACACATGGAGGACATTTGGGTTGTTTCCCATTTGAGGCTGTTATGAAAAAGCTGTTCTGAACATTAATGATCAGGCTTTTGTGTGAACATAAGTTTGTATTTCTTTGAGACATTTGACATAAAAAAACATTTTAATATTAAGGAACTATTAAAAGATTAAATGTTGGCAGAAATGGAAACTTTTAGTCTCTAAGAAACTGAGTTTCCATGAAAGATAAGTATTGTATTGTTAGGTAATGTATAGAACTTGTTTAATAACTACAACATAACGAACATTTGATTCGATCAACTTTGGTTCTATCTAGAGAGACAATATTGTGATCATGGACATTTGATGCACTCACACAATCAAAAAATGCAGTCAATCTACTAATTATTTGCAATGCATTACAAAGAACATAATGTTTGATGTTTTTATTGAACAACTGAATTGTCTATTCGTTCCAGGCAACCAGAGAGTTACTATTGATCTTGATTTTTTTAAGTTGCTTGTCAGTCAAGGCTACATCCTTTATGCAACACTTTTTTCTCCCTTTTTTTCTCCAGAATGTGCTTCAATTTTCTAAATGAGACACAGTTTTTGCTTTCTAATTCACTGAAAAGAAACAGCCCACTCAATTTATGTCCTCTTATCTCAAGATACTTCTATTATTGTTCTCATTTTCTATCACTTTTTAACCAGTTTAAAAGAATGTGTGTATGTAAATACATTCCAATTGTGGAAGGTAATACACACCTTAGATTGCATACCTTTATAATTCTTTACCCTTCTTCTTTATTGAGTTTCTCCTTTTCTGCCTTCAAATATACAAAACCTCATTCTGCAAAATTATTTTATTTAGTACTCTTAAAGATTTTTATTTCTTTTAATTATCAAACCTTTTATATGTGTGGCTCATAACCTCAGGTTTCACTTTCTTTCAAGCTAATCCTTTGTTAACTCTCTGAAATGCATTTTTCATTCTTACCACTCAGCTAAAATGACAATTCCAACTTTGACAACAGTAGTCTTTTTATTCCATAATAATAATAATAATAACAGTCTCTCTGTTGTCACGCTTTCTGACACTACTGTCAAAGTTGGTTACCGATTTCATCTAAAAATTTTCTCCTGTCAGGGGTATCTAGAATAGTTTCTTGTTTTACTTGAAATAAATATTCAAGTTGGATGATTTCTTCTCCATCCTGTGAGGGTTTCCACGTTCCTCCTTTTTTTGAAGCATGAATCAGCCAGATTAATTAAGATGTCATCGAAAGAAAGGTTTAGGATTATGTTCTCTGACCATGGAGCAGAGGCCTTAACAGGAACCCAGTGCCAAAAGGGACAGTAAAGCCAGATGCATTAACATGCATCACACTTCAGTAAATTTCTGGCATATACCCTGAATGAAAGAGAGCACCCATACTCAGCACCACGCAAGCCTTTATTTATTTATTTTTGCTGATAGGGCAAACGCTGACTTCATTTCTATTCCTCTTACTGCCAAATAAATATCACTCACAACCTCAAAAAAATGTTTTACAGAAGTAATAAGAATATTGCACTAAAAAAGAAATAATTTATGAACAGGTTTTTTATGCTCCATCTCTCCAGAAAGAGAAAAGTCAATTGCACATATAGTAGACATTTTAAAACTTTTGTTTATAGTTGACATATAGTAATTGTACATATTTATAGGTACAGTGTGATGTTTCAATACATGTATACATTGTATACAATTCAAACCAAGCTATTTAGCATATTCATATTCTGATGCATTTGTCATTTATTTGTGGTGAGAACATTCAAAATCCTCTCTTATAGCTGTTTTGAAATATGCAATACAATATTGTTAACCATAGTCACCCTACTGTGCGACAGAACACTGTAACTTATTCTTCCTATACAACTGTAGTTTAGTACTCATTGAGCAGTCTTAAAAATCTTTCAAAACACTTCATTCTGAAGATTTGATGCAGGTTTATCTTGACCTACAATTTCCTCTTTAATTACAGATTGAAAAGGAATGTTTTTTACCTACACTTCTGGATCACAGTACCTTACTTTTCAATGGCATCCTTGATGTAGCTTAAAAAACTAAATTCAGATGCCAAGACTATACTCTCCATGTGTGTGTGAGTGCGTGCGCGCGTGCACACACACACACACACACACACATGTTTACTAGGAAACCAAAAAAAATAAATAACCCTTTTTGCTCCCATAGAAGGATCTAGAGTCATTTCCATGATTTTGAAAATTCAAGCCATCAAAATGAGATATCCTGAGCAAAAGGAGAAAAGGAGAAAAACACAACCTTGGCAATATATGATGTTCACTTTCATTTAATAGAGTTAATATAAATCTTTGCAGCTGTATTCCTAAAAAAATGAAATTAAAAGTATCAAACTTTTGAAGTCCTTCATGTGACAGTGACCCCTTTTGGCCTTGCATTTCTCTCCTACCCTTACCTTGCTTTTACATATCCTCGAACATAATAAGCCTGCCACCACTAATGTTATAAAGTAGTAATTGTTCCTAATTGGTAGGGAGGCGACAGACCATTCTGGTAATGTTGTGAAACTGTAAGAAAGGAGGAGTGAGAACATTCATGGGCCCAGCAGTAATTATCCACTAATTTGGCCTGTTTGTGTGGGGACAGCTCATTATAGCCCTTAAGAAACCTCAGAATAAAGAGGGAAAGTAGGTAGGAGGCAAGGTTAAATAATTAGTGTTCGGCAGATTTTTTTTTAAGATTCAAAGAATAGGATTAAGGGTGGGAAATGTGACCAGAGTAACAATTAAGAAACGGTAGAATATTCTGAACTAAGTGGGTTTTATGTTTCTGTGGGAGTAGGGGTATATAAGAATCCTATATTATGGCATAAAAAATGACATGTCACTTTTATTACACTTTTTCAATTATGACCCTGATCATCTCCTTACATTTTCTAGTGCCAGTCTCATCTTAACAGGAGATTTATTCCCATGAGTCTTAAAAGATTTTCACAGTTTTCATAAAACAATGTATGAAGTTTTTATATCATCTTATCTTTAACATTTGTAGATTGTTTTGGGAGTTGGAAACACATACTTTTATGCACACACGTGAGGAGGAGCATAATACAGACTTTGCAAACAAATAATTATTCAACTATAAATCTGTTAGCAAACTTGAACTCCTAGATTTCTCACTTATTTATATCTGATACCTATTTTAAAAGTATGTATGCTTACTCTTGCTTTTATATGAATATGTACATATATACATTCACAGACATATACATACATATATTTGGTAAATAATTTGTATAGAGTCTTTCAAATATATATATATATATATATATAGAGAGAGAGAGAGAGAGAGAGAGAGAGAGAGAGTGTCTCACTTTGTCACACAGGCTGGAGTGCAGTGGCATGGTCTTGGCTCACTGCACTCCTCATCCCAGGTTCACGCCATTCTCCTGCCTCAGCCTCCCGAGTAGCTGGGACTACAGGCGCCCACCACCACGCCCGGCTAATTTTTGTATTTTTAGTAGAGACGGGGTTTCACCATGTTAGCCAGGATGGTCTCAATCTCCTGACCTTGTGATCCACCCACGTCGGGCTCCCAAAGTGCTGGGATTACAGGCGTGAGCCACCGCACCCGGCCAAATATTTTCTAAGAGCATCATTTTTAACAGTCTTTTTAAATAAGTAACATTGTTCTAACCAATTTCTGTGATTGCAACTAGTGTTTTTATCCACATAATACAAAGTGAAATGCACTGGTTGAAAAATTTTAAATCAAATGAGCTCTGTAATTTGCGTCACCCAGAAAATACCTACGTATGTCTTAAATATTTACTCAGTAAAGGACTTTGGGAAAAGTTCCAGAATATTATATTCCCCGTTCCTTTGTTAAAAGGTGAGAATATTCCTAATTGCAATATATAAATAGAAGCATTGGATGGGTCCAACAGATTTAGGCTAAAATATGATATTAATATTGCAAAGGTCATACCTTTTATCCATATATACATTAGATAATTTTTCTCTCTTATAACTCAAAATAAACTTCTTTAAACCAAGAGATGGGTTAGAAAAGTATTCTTCTCTTCATAAGGGTAGTCATGTGGTATCAATATATGCATGAATAAATTAGTAAAAATTTATTACCAACATTCGAAAAACAATTTCAAACAAGTCGCTGGCCCTATCTACTCTTGATTAAGCATTGACTTTATTTATGCATAAAGTTACTGCAGCATATGAATGATTACATTAATTTTTCTCATTTTCCTTCTTTGAAGCACTAGTATGTTTCAATGAATGATATGTTATTGTGTGCTTTTCTGTGTTTTTTTGTTTGTTTTATTACTTTTTAAATTTTTCTGCAGAAACAAGGGTGACATATGAATGGCATGTTTTTGACTACTTAGCAACTCCTGAAGCTCATGACACATAAAACTGAATAAAAAAGAAATTGTTTCTATATTGCTTTTCAAATATTTATTTGTATTTCAACAGACTAGTAGTTTTCACATTATTCTTCTCAAAATTACTTAGGAGACTATAAATAATTTTATGTCATTTCCTCAATTTGCACTTCCACTCACCTTCAATTTTCTCCATATGAAAGCAACATCAAAAATACCAAATTGTTTCTCTCCATAGCTTATTAAAGAATTGGGTAAGGGGCCAGACACAGTGGCTCATGCCTGTAATACCAGCACTTTGGGAGGCTGAGGCCGGAGGATCACTTGAAGCCAAGAGTTTGAGACCAGCCTGGGCAACAAAGCAAGACCCTGTCTCTCCAAAATAAAAAAAAAAAAAAATTAAAAAAAGCTTAAGAAAGTGGAATAGCCAGGTATTATCACATTTACTACCCACCTAAGAATAAGTTACTGCTATAGAAATTCAATTGCTATGGTTCTATCAGATTATAAATGCTCAATCTGCAATCTGAGAAACAACATTTTGGGGAATAAAGATTTAAATGTCTTCTCAGGTCCCTTTGTTTGATAAAAATATTCCCCCTAAAAATAAATGACCACACAGATTTATTATTGTTTTGTCTGATCTATTAGAAATATCACTAACATTTTACTGCCAACGTATCATAGATGACTACTTTGCCACAGATACTAATGCCAAATATTTTATGTGCTTCCTTATATTTTCCAACCTCCTTTGCAGTTAGCCTGTGACCATGTGTGTAGTTCTTGCTAATGTGCTGAAAGTGCATGTTTCACATGGCACTGCCAGAGAAGTTAAGAGAAAATGTGAGTGGTTCACCCTTTATCATCACCTGCTTTGAGGATTCTGGAAAAATCCGTAAAGATTTGATAGCAGCACAGCATAGAGCACCCTCGCTTCCAGAGTCATGTCTTGGAGACAGCCTGGAGTGTATACAAATACACAGCGCACTTTATATGTTGAGAAATAAATCTTTGTTGTCTTAAGTCACTTTGTTGTCTTAAGACTTTTGATTATGCATGTGTAACTACTCTAAAGTCTGGCCTCAAATGAGTACTACAGGCCCTAAAGTTTTGATGTAAGAAGATACTATAATTCACAATTAACTTATGTTATCTCCAACTGACATCTTAAGCTCCTAAATTCAGAAATGCTATCAGGAAATTAAAAAGAGAAGTAGGCCTGGTGTGGTGGCTCATGCCTGTAATCCCAGCACTTTAGGAGGCCAAGGCAGATGGATCACCTGAGGTCAGGAGTTCAAGACCAGCCTGACTTACATGGCGAAACCCCATCTCTACTAAAAATACAAAAAATTAGCCAGGCATGGTGGTGCATGCCTGTAATCTCAGCTACTCAGGAGACTGAGGTAGGAGAATCACTTGAACCTGGGAGGCGGAGGTTGTGGTAAGCCAAGATTGCGCCATTGTACTCCATTCTGGGCAACACGAGTGAAACTCTGTCTCAGAAACAAAACAAAAACAAAAAGAGAATTAATTTTTTTCGATCAGTAAAACATTTTTTAATTCAAAAGTTTAAGTATTAGGAATATTGAAGAAATAGACACTCCAACTACTACAACTAAAAGTCCAGATAAAAGATATTAAAAGATACCTGAAAACTACAGAGGCAACCAATACTTGAGAGTCCATTAATTCAAAGACAAAGGAATTACAATACAAGAAACTGACCTTTTAAGATAATCTTTTCCCCTGCAGTTTTGCTAATCTTTTTGGTGATGGATAAGAAACAGATAATCTATTCAGGTGACTAAACTAAAAGGCAAAAAATTAGCATATATTTGGAAATCTCAAGAAGCTAGAAAGACAATATTGTAGTTCAGAGCTGCTTAGGCAATCAGGATTTTCAGAGATAAGAAAGTAGAAGAGCCAAAGATCTTGGAGAGGAAAAGACATATTATCTTCAAAACAGCATCTGTAAGACTAACAGCCAGCTCAATTCTAACAGAAGCAATGGAGGCTAGAAGACAAAGCAATGCCATCTTGAAAGTACTAAGGAAAAACAGCTGTCAACCTACAATTCTACGCCTGGTAAAACTGTCATTTAAACATGAAATCAAGGTAAAGACTTTGCCAGACAAACAAAAATTTAGATAATTTGTCACCAGAATGCCCCCTCCACCTACCACCACATACACATACACAAAAATAAGCTTAGTGAAGATCTCTAAATATAAGAGAAATAGTGCTGGAAATAAGCATGGAAATACAGAAAAAAATGAAAAGCAATTTATAAAGTAAGTAAATGAGTAAATATGCATAGAAATTGATTATACAAACTAATATTTTTAATAATATATTGGTCCAAATTATGTGAAGAATTAAAATTCATATAACAAGAACACAAATACTGAAATGGCAATAAGTAGAATTAATATATTCTAATTTTGTTATATTTTTGACACATAGTATAAGTTCTAATGTAAAATAGACAGTAATGTATAATTGATGCATTTTAATCTGTAGTGAAATAATTTGACATTCTAAAAGGAAAGAAAATAAATTATAAAACAAGAAAAGAGACTATAAAGAGATGGAGAAATGGAAAATAAATGGTTTGAGATATGAAACCAAATATGTCAATAATTACACTAAATGTAAATAGGCTAAATATTCAAATTAAAAGACAAAAACTTCAGACTCAATTAAAATAAAAAGTCTAATTATGCAATGTTCCAAGAGATCTATAACCAATATAAGAATGAAGAAGCATTGAAATAAAAGTACAGAGAAAAAATGAAATACAAATCAAAATAAAATTCTTGCTGATGTGTTAATATCAGAAAAAAATAGACTTAAAAAGTATTGTCTGATTTAAAGATGATAATTTCATAATGACTAGAAGGTAAATTCACCCAGCAAATATAACCATCGTAAATGTATACGTAGTTAAAAGCATAGCTAAAATTATATAATGCTAAAATATCAGAACTAAAAGGAATAATAGACAAGTTCATAATCTAGGTGAAATACTTCCATATTTCTTTTAATACTGATAAAACTAGGCAAAAAATGTCACTAAGAAAAAAGATCTGAGCAACAGAATTAACCAATCTTAGGTAATTGACATTTGTAAAACAATGCAGCCAACCACAACAGAACATACATTTTACAACAGAACATACATTTTACATCAAAATTTTCTGAAAATCCAATATATGCCAGAATATACAGAAAATCTAATGAAAATTCTAGCAACTTCAGTAAGATATGCTGTCTTATTTCAGCAAAATTAAAGTTAATAATAAATGTTCAAAATTAGAATATTCCCAACATATTTGGACAACTACACTTTGTGGTGATTGTTAAATTGTTCATAGTTAAAGCATGACTCAAGGAGAAATTAAAAGATCCTTTGAGGGCTGCTCGAGGATTGATCACGGCAGTGAATATGAAGATAAAAAAGTGGTTGTAACGATAAAGCTTAAAAGTTGCCCGTACCAAAGAAATTGTAGACAATAAAAGGGTACGTATTAATAGGAAACTTTTTTTAAGACAAGGTTGAGTTTCAGGGGTGGGAGCGAGTTCATATACATTATATAATATCATACAGTTAGCAAAAGAACAGCAAAATAAACATAAGGAAAATTAAGAAGAGAAAAAAGTGAAGTTATAGATAGCAAATATATATTGCCTGATGGTGATTTTTGAAAAGAATAATAAAATGATAACCCATAATTATTCAAGAGAGATGAAAAAGCACAATTTACTAATACCAGAAATGAAAAGGGATAAAATAATTATAGATTCTACAATAATTAAAAGCCACTAAGATAATATTTTGAAAAATGTTCTGCCAATACTCTTGGAAAATTAGATAAAACATACAAATTCCTTAAAAATCAATCTAAGAAAAGTGACACAAGAAGTGAAAATCTGAATAGAGGAAATTGAATTCAATTAAAATATTCCCACAAATGAACCTAAGAAAGACAAAATGTCCCCAACAGAAAATAGGTAAATAAATTATGACATATGGCAATAAAAATAGAAGAATTATCATTATGCTCATGAATAGATCTCAAAAGAATAATAGTGATTGAAAACAACACAAGCACATTTTGTGTAATTTCATTTATATATATAGTTCAAAAATAGAAAACCAATCTATAGCCTTAAAATCCATAAAAGTGTTTATCTTTGTGGGAGGTAGTAAGGTGAACGGGGCAAGAAGGAGCTTGGTGGGATGCTCACAATGTTTTATTTCTTGATCTGTGTGTCCATTACACTGCTGTACTGACATTATGAAAATTAATCAATGCTGTTAATTTACAGCTTGTGCACTTTTCTATATAAATCAGTGGTTCTCTACTAGCCCCCACCCCTTCCACAGGATCTTTTATAATCTCTGGAGACATTTTTGGTTGTCACAATTTGTTGGATGTGCTATTAAGCATGTCTTGAGCAGAGCCTAGGAATGCTAAGCATATCACAAAGCAAAAGATAGCCTTTCTCAAGAGCAGATTCTCAACAGCCTCTCAGTTGGGATCTGCTTAAGCCCACTAAACTCCCAGGGGGAGGGGCAACCAGAACCACAACTGCGGCCATCTGCTGTCTAAGCTGTTTAAGCTCCTTGCAGGAGGGGCAGCAGCCAGCAGTAGGACTAGCAACTACCTAACACACTAAGCTACTTGGGTGGGGAAAGGGCAGCATCCATCTCTAGGCTGCGCTTTTCCCCTGGTGGAGCAGGGGAGGCTGAATGGCTTGGTCCCAAGACTTGTCCCCCGCAGCCCAACACAACTGTTCTTCAGGCCTGACCCTGACCCATCCTTCCTCATTGGGTGAGTCTTTATTGCAGGAACTCCAATAACTCCAGCCAGAGGCTCACAGACAGAATCTGGATCTCCCTGGGCCTAAGCCCCTGGGGGAGAGTTGGCCACAGTCTCTGCAGACCAGCAGACTTAACCTTTCCTCCCGGTAGTTCTGAGGAATCCAGGCAGTGCAGACAAGTGGGTTTCCCCTGAGTGAGACCTATCCCCTTCACTAAAGAACAAAGTGCTTTGTTAAATGGGTCCTGTTCCTCATGCCACTCAACTGGTTGAGACCCTCCAACAGGGGTTGTCAGACACTCTATACAGGAATGATTTTACTGGCATTAGGTTGGTGCCCATCGAGGTCAGAGGTCTCAGAAGGAGTAGTCACCCATCTTTGCGGTTCTCCATCTTCCTTGAGTGACATTTCCAGTTGCAGGAGCGAATAGATGAATAGGGCCTGAAGTGAGCCCCTAGCAAACTGCAGCAGCCGTACAGAAGAGGGACCTGACCATTGAAAGAAAAAAAAAACAAAAGCAGAAAGCAACAACAGCATCAACAACAACACAAAGCCCCCACAAAAACCCCATCCAAGAGTCAGCAGCCTCAAAGAACAAAACCAGATAAACTCAAGAAGATGAGAAAGAATCGACAAAAAAAGTCCTGAAAACCCAAAAGGCCAGAGTGCCTCTTCTTTTCCAAATGATCACAATGTCTCTCCATTAAGGGTACAGAACTGGACAGAGGAACAGATGAACAAATTGACAGAAATAGGCTTCAGAAGATGGGTAATAAAAACTACGCTGAGCTAAAGGAACATGTTCTAACCCAATGCAAAGAAGATAAGAACCTTGATAAAAGGTTAGAGGAATTGCTAACTAGAATAACCAGTTTAGTAGAAAGATAAGCAACATGATGGAGCTGAAAAACACAGCACGAGAACTTCATAAAGCATACACAATTATCAATAGCCAATTCGACGAAACAGAAGAAAGTATATCAGAGTTTGAAGACCACCTTGCTGAAATAAGGCATGCAGACAAGACTAGAGAAAAAAGAATGAAAAAAAAAATGAAAAAAGTCTCTAAGAAATATGGGACTTCATAAAAAGACTGAACCTATGATTGACTGGAGTACCAGAAAAAGATGGGGAGAATGGAAACAAGCTGGAAAACACACTTCAAAACATTATCCAGGAGAACTCCCCCAACCTATTAAGACAGGCCAACATGCAAATTCAGGAAATACAGAGAACACCATTAAGCTACTCCATGAGAAGATCAACCCCAAGACACATAGTCATCAGATTCTCCAAGGTTAAAATGAAGGAAAAACTATTAAGAGCAGCCAAAGAGAAAGGTCATGTCACCTACAAAGGGAAGCCCATCAAACTAACAGTGGACTTCTCAGCAGAAACTCTACAAGTCAGAAGAGATTGGGGACCAATATTCAACATCCTTAAAGAAAAGAATTTTCAACCCAGAATTTCATATCAGCCAATCTCAGCTTCATAAGTGATGGAGAAATAAAATCCTTTCCAGACAAGCAAATGCTGAGGGATTTTGTTACCACCAGGCCTGCCCTATGAGGGCTCCTGAAAGAAGCTCTAAATATGGAAAGGAAAAGCCAGTATCAGTTACTGCAAAAACATACCAAAATATAAAGACCAATGATACAATGAAGAAATTACATCAACCAGTGTGCAAAATAACCAAATAATAGCATGATGACAGGATCAATTCACATATAACAATACTAACCTTAAATGTAAATGGGCTAAATGCCCCAATTAAGACGCAGACTGGCAAATTGAAGAGACAAGACCCATGAGTGTTCTGTATTCAGGAGAGCCATCTCACTTGCAAAGACACACATAGGCTCAAAATAAAGGGATGGAGGAAAAGTTACCAATAAAATGGAAAGCAAAAAAAAGCAGAGGTTGCAATCTTAGTCTCTGAAAAAATAGACTTTAAACCAACAAAGGTCAAAAAAGACAAAGAAGGTGCCACTTCCTCTCAAGATTGGCGTTTGTTTGCTGGGGTCCCACGCGGGTTCAAGATGCGTATTGAGAAGTGTTATTTCTGTTCGGGGCGCATCTACCCTGAACACGGCATGATGTTCTTCCGCAACGATTGCAAGGTGTTCAGATTTTGCAAATCTAAATGTCATAAAAAGTTTAAAAAGACGCACAATCCTCGCAAAGTTAGGTGGACCAAAGCATTCCGGAAAGCAGCTGGTAAAGAGCTTACAGTGGATAATTCATTTGAATTTGAAAACGTAGAAATGAA
>NW_016806516.1:695824-709909 GCF_001698545.2 Rhinopithecus bieti
AAAAAAAAAAAAAAACTATTTTGAATTTCATATGGAATCAAAGAAGACCCTGTATACCCAAGACAATCCTAAGCAAAAACAACAAAGTTGGAGGCATCATGCTAACTGACTTCAAACTATACTACTAGGCTACAGTAACCAAAACAGTATGGTACTGGTATCTAAACAGACATATAGACCAATGGAGCAGAAATAACACCACACATCTACAACCATCTGATCTTCAACAAACCTGACAAAATGAAGCAATGGGGAAAGGATCTCCTATTCAGTAAATGGTGCTGGAAAAACTGTCTAATGATATGCAGAAAACTGAATCTGGACCTCTTCCTTACATCTTATACAAAAAATAACTTAGCATGAATTAAAGACTTAAATCTAAAACTTAAAACCATGAAAACCCTAGAAGAAAACCTAGGCAATACCATTCAGGACATAGACATGGGCAAAAACTTCATGACTAAAACACCAAAAGCAATTGCAACAAAAGCCAAAATTGACAAATGGGATCTAATTAAACTAAATAACTTTTGCACAGCAAAAGAAACTATCATCAGAGTGAACAGGCAACCTACAGAATGGGAGAAACATTTTGCAATCTACCCATCTGGCAAGTTTCTAACATACAGAATTTACAAAGAACTTAAACAAATTTAAAAGAAAGAAACAACCCCATCAAAAAGTGGGCAAAGGATATGAACAGACACTTCTCAAAAGAAGACATTTATGCAGCCAATAAACATATGAAAAAGAGCACAACATCACTCATCATCAGAAAAATGTAAATCAAAACCACAATGAGATACCATCTCACACCAGTCAGAATGACGATTATTAAAAAGTCAGGAAACAATAGATGCAGGTGAGTTTGTGGAGAAATAGGAATGCTTTTACACTGTTGGTGGGAATGTAAATTAGTTCAACCATTGTGGAAGACAGTGTGGCAATTCCTCCAGGATCTAGAACCAGAAATACCATTTGACCCAGTAATCTCCTTACTGGGTAAGTACCCAAAAGAATATAAATCATTCTACTATAAAGACATGCACACATACGTTTATTGCAGCACTATTTACAATAGCAAAGACATGGAACCAACCCAAATGCTCATCAATGATAGGCTGGATAAAGAAAATGTGGTTCATATATGCCATGGAATACTACGCAGCCATAAACAGGAATGAGATAATGTCATTTGTAGGCACATGGATGAAGCTGGAAGCCATCATCCTCAGCAAACTAACACAGAAATAGAAAACCAAACGCTGCATGTTCTCACTCATAAGTAGGAGTTGAACAATGAGAACACATGGACACAGAGAGGGCAACAATACATACCAGAGCCTGTTGGCAGGTGGGGGATGAGGGGAGGGAACTTAGAGGACAGGTCAATAGGTGCAGCAAACCACTATGGCACATGTATACCTATGTAACAAACCTGAACATTCTGCACCTGTATCCCTTTTTTAAAGAAGAAAAATTTAAAAAGTAGTCTTATTTGTCTATGAATATTATTTTAAAACTGTGGATAAAACCCTGGATAAACCACTTTAACCTAAACTACCCAAATTTTAAAATCAAATGTTTGGACTAAATCACTACTATGGTAGCCAGAATTCTAAAAATGTTCCTCCACAAAGACTTCAAACTCTTTGTTCAATTAAACACCTATCTATGTATTACTGCAAAAGGACTTGGCAGATAGAATTAAAGTGAATAGTCACCTGACCTTAGAATATGCAGTTTATTCTGGATCACCCAGTAGGAGCCAGTGTAATTGCACGAGCACTTAAATGTAGAAAAATAAGACAGAAGGGTCAGTGAGCTGTGGTGGAAGAGAAAAGCAGAGAGATGAGATGGAAGAAGAGGTCAAAAATATTTAAAATATGAGGAGTCCAGCCACCATTGCTGGTTTTGAAGATAGAGGATGTAGTTAGGAGTCCAGGAATGTGGGCTGCCTCTAAAAGCTGAGAACAACATATAGTCAACAGCATCCAAGGTAATGGGAATTTGAGTCTTACAACCTTATGGAACTGAATCCTGCCAATAAATGTAATGACCTTGGAAGCAGATTCCCTTCAAAAACCTTTAGATAAGAGCCTAGGCCACTTAAACCTTCATTTGTCTTTTGCCACCGATTAACCACACTGTATCTCATAACCTACAGAAACCATGTGATAAAAAGTGGGTGTTGGCTTTTGTTCTTGTTTGTGGAAATTTTTTATAGCAGCAATTGAAAACTAATACAAGTACTTTCATGTTTTTTCTGATCATATGCTGACTGTTGAACAAGTACTTCCATACTTTACTTAAGCCATGAAAGCATTTCTTCAAAAGAAAACTTGAGTTGTAATTCAATGGAAGTAAACAAAGAGAGAGTGTTGCACTAAATTTGTTTCTTCCTTGTATGTGATATCTGAGGCACCTCTGGAAAACTGCAACCATTAAGCTGGAGTTTATTAGATTAACTTCCAGATCTAGTAGTCAACACTGCCTTAAAATATTCAAGAAGAATCTAGTTTCTGTGTGATCCAAAGATCATAACATATTATAATCCTTTTTAGCAAAATGAACACAAAATTATAACTACAAAATTAGATGTTGTGTTAGTTTGGTCTCACACTGCTATAAAGTTACTAACCAAGACTGAGTAATTTATAAATAAAGAGGTTTAACTGACTCACAGTTCTTCATGGCTGGGGAGGCTTCAGGAAACTCACAATCATGGCAGAAGGTGAAGGAGAATCAAATCCCTTCTTCACAGGTGTCAGAGGAGAGAGAGAGGGTGCGCAAGAGAAATTGCCACTTTTAAAACATCAAATCTTGTGAGACCTCTCTGATTATCATGAGAACAGCATGAGGAAAACCACCCCCATGATCTAGTTACATCCCACCAGGTCCCTCCCATGACATGTGGGGATTACAATTCAGGATGAGCGTTGGGTGGGGACACAGAGCCAAACCACATCAGGTGTAAAAGAATATATTAATTTAAAATGAAAATCATAAAAGTCAAAAGTTGAAAATATCCCTACAACAAAGTATTCCAATAAATCACATAGTTATTTTATTAAATAATTTCTGAATCTACCTCTGTAATGCATTTTAAAATTATTAAGATATAAGCCCTTTGTTTCTTCACATAAAAATAATTTTATAATATTTACTATAGTGAGATGGAAAGATACTACTTTCCCTAGAATGTCTGATAGATTGTTTATTATTATTGATACCATAGAAAATTACATTTCAGTTACCATTATTGGTATCATTATATGACTTTTAGGATTCCTGTCACATTACAGAAAACTTTATCAACTGCCTATTGTATATGAGTCTTTTGCATACAATTTGCAAGATTTTTCTAGAGACTGGAGTCTCCCTCCATGCATATAAAACATTTTTGCTGTCTTCTATTACCCACATAATTTTGGTATTGGGTGCCAAGAACATGTTTATATCATCATATAATGGAACTCTGGTCTCTCTGTCTTCAGGTCATGAAATTGGAAAAACTAGCAATAATTTAACCATACACAGAAATGACTGAAAACTACTTAAACATGCCCATTAAACAAATAAACAAACAAAAAATGAATGTATCCAACTCAACTTTTCCCTAGCAAGACACACTAAATTCCCATCCTCTAATGTCAACTATGACAGAGGGAAGGGCAGAGTGAAAGGAGACAGCAGTCTTAATTGATTGCAGTTAAATTATCTGCTTTTCTAAATATTACAGAAGTACATGACCAAAAGACTATATTACGGAGTTCCTCCCATAGCCTTGGAATGGTCAATGCAAATGAAGATCCCTGAAGTTTAAATAAGGAATATTGGCTCCTTACTACATTAGAATGCAATCATTCTTCTTTCAAAGATTTATGGTCAGTTGATATTTTTGATGAGCTGTCATTTTAGTGCGGGGATAAATGAGAACTAAATCATCCTTCTGACTAGTATTGGTGAAATAGCTAATTGAGATTATTAGCACAGTCGGAGAACATATTACCTTAATTTAGTGCTCTTTCTAAATGAGCTAAATTGATCAACAATAGTATATTTTAGTGCTGGGAGGAATTACTTGGGTACTTCTCAAAATTATATATTTTGTGGAGGGCATGAGATTCTGAGTAAAAAAAAAAAAAAAAATCCAACTGCCTTTTTTTTACATATCTATCGTATCACTGCCTCTTCCTAACGTAGTAAGTTATAATGAATCCAAGTTTTAGTAAACTTTTACATAATATTTTCTCTATTCTTAAACTAAGTGATATGTCCATTTGTTTAAATGAAAAATAACAAACAGGTCCACCATTCCATATTAACTATATAAAGTCAGAAATTTAGAAGGTTTTTCTTAGGAATTCTGGAAACTATTTTAGATTCGACAATAATATGGTCAAATGGAGCAGAGCAGATTGTGTAACTTTTACACTCCAACTTCATTTTTCATTAAAAAAAAAAATTGCTCCCACAAATGTCAGCTTGAGAACAGAAGACATAACAAAAGACACTCCTGGGATTGAGAATATGGTGCCTGAAACCCTGTGAATCTAGCAAATACTCCCTTGGAATGATTCACATCTGTATCTGTGAAAAGTGGGTTTTGTGTTTTTTGTTGTTGTTGGTTTGTGTTTCAAATTTAGGCAAACATAAAATAAATTGTATAATTTTTTTCAAGTTTTCCTGTTAAAAAATGTATTTCACACCCCAGGAATGTGATGTTCCTTTCTGTACAACTCCTATGTGTTTTAAAAGATTGTGGGTATAATCCATAAAAAAAAAATAAAATAAAAGAGAGAGAGAGAGAGAAAGAGGAAGAAAGAAAGAAAGAAAGAAAGAAAGAAAGAAAGAAAGAAAGAAAGAAAGAAAGAAAGAAAGAAAGAGAGAGAAAGAAAGAAAGGAAGGAAGGAAGGAAGGAAGGAAGGAAGGAAGGAAGGAAGGGAGGAAGGAAGGAAGGAAAAAAGTCTCTTTCACCTTTAATTGATTAAACTGAGATAGTCTTGATTGAATGTGATAGGAAAAAATGTACGTGTGTATGTATGTGTGAATATATATAAATGCATATATTTATATATACATTTAAATATATCTCTCTCATCCCAAATTTAGAGAAGAATTTCCTCCAAAAGAATGATTAAACAAACATAAAGAATAGCGTGAGACAGTATTTTGAAAACAGAAGCACTTGAGAAATATTTTCCATTTTTAAAATAGGATAACTATTTGCCAAATGTTTAAGTTGGGTGACTGCTACAATATTTAAATTTTTGTATGAAATTAGCAGTCTTTTGGCAAAAAAAATTACACAAGACAACTGCCAGATTAAAATACATACACTCAATCTGTCCTTTAACTCACCACTCATCCCCTCCTCCTCTGTTTTTCCCTTTTTCTTTCTTATTCCTTTAATCAGGGAAAAGAAGTGCCTTTTTTGTAATCAGAAATGGAAATAAATCCTGAATATGTGAAAACTGAGCAAAATGATTAAGCACAGACGATTCTGAGTTTATTAAAAGCATTCTGCTGTAATATTTTTAATCCAGAGAATATATTTCTTGTTGATAAAGAATCCAAAATAGCTGAGTAAGGACATATGTTCAAGTATCATCTTTTAATTGTCCACATTCTAATTGTTCATTTGCTAATAGCTCAGTTATAACATCAGTTATAAGAGCATTGGAAGAAATAATTGTTATTTATTAAATCTGGTTCTTTATAAAAGCAAATCTAGAAGGGTATGAACACTTTGACCTTTCCCATCTCAGTATATTTTCCTGAAAAACAGAGTACCCATTCTTAAATGTGCATACATAGAGCTATACACATATGAACACAGCACACACACACAGATTCACATACACACATATGTATTTAAATAAATTACAGATTAGTATTAATCTGTAATTATATTATTAATCTGTAAATTAGTATTAATCTGTAATAAATTACTGCTTTTAAGTAGTGTAGCCTGATGATTTTATCATGTCAGTGAATATTCTTTTGGATTGTTTTCAATGTTAATTTTTTTCAGTTATGTAGATATACTATAATTTATTTAATTTTAAAGCATTTCTTCATAGTTGTACTTTGATTATTTGTAATGATTTCCTATTACGGAAATACAATGAATATATATGTTACACTTTTCAGATTCTTTTCTTATATGATTATTTACAAAGATTTTATTAGATAGAACCAAATAACAACCTTAATTACGTCTATGAGAGTAACCAACTTCCCAACACATTCACGAATATTGGATATCATAATGATATTTTTAATTTATCAATTAGTTTAAAAATTATTTCAGTAATGTTTTAATCTCTTTTATTAAAACTGGTGAGATTGACAGTGGTTTATTGTATATGCTTATTCTTCTTTTGGTTCATGTACTTTGTTCATTTTTCAATTGGTACTCTCATCCTCATTAACTTAACTTTAAAGAACTATTTTGGTGTAGATTTTACAGTTTCATTTATTCTGTTCTGTCAATATGATGTCACATAACTTTCTTTAGGTCTGGAAGCATTTCAGGCTTCATCATGTTTGGAATTCTTAATAGTCTTGAACTATTCACTTTTCTTTAAATGCTATTTATGTAATTAGGCTTTTAATCTGTCTTCCATATCCTAACATACTTTTGATGTTTTCTATGGCCTTTTCTATGACGTTAGAGTTATTCCTTTCTATTTTATAATGTTTTGTGAAATTTATAGTTATTTCTTGTCTCAAAATTTTCAAATTTTGTTTTAGTAATCTTGCTCAATAATATCCTATTCTCATTTAGGGGGCTTAGATTCTGCTTTATCTCGTAGAGAATTCTAAACATAGTAGTTTTTAAAGTTATTTTCAGATTGCTCAATTATTACTATTTTTTAGGTAATTTGGTTGACTAGTGTTGATCATCCTGGTGATTCTAAATTACTCCCAAATTTTCAAATAAACAATGGTCCAAAGAAGTTTAATAATTTGTTAAATGTCACACAGTGAATACATGGATAAGTTAAGAAAGGTGCAGATGATCAGATTGCCTCAATTGTGTGAAAATTTAATGAGATAATGCATAAAAAGTTTCTGACACATAGTACATGTCCATAATTGTTGGATGGTGGCCTCTACATCCTACCATTCCACTCAATCACAAACATCATTTTGCTTTACTGTAAAATGATAAGACTATGTGAATATGCAATTAATCACATAACTTCATTTTATCTCTGAAACCTCATAGGTCATTTGTCATACAGGTTACACTCTGCACAGCTAGAAATGATGTTTTCTAGGCAATAGGGGATTATTCAAGTTAATAAGAATATTCTAAGTGAACAGTTATAACAATCTTCCTGCAATCCTCGCCTACTATTATCATTGAAGACATATACTATGTCTCTATCTCAGTTCCTTGAATAGATGTTCATAAACTAAAACCTCCACTGCAAAAAATTTTACTGTCTTCCAGATTTCTAAAATTGCAACAAATCATTTTTAGATGTGATTTTAATGAGGCATTGTTATAGAATAACATTTTTTAAAAAGAACTTTCTACCATCCATACCCATAGAATTATTAGAGTTGCTTCGGCTGCAAAAAAAAAAAAAAAAAAATAGCTGGATCTAGTTTAAATTTAATTGCAATTTGTGGGTTTGATAATAGTCTTTATCAAAACAATACTAAAAGCTAAATCAACGTCATGCCAACTTTGCCATGTTTCAATGTTTATTTTGAGTATCATATTGAATATATTCATTTTTTTTCCTACAAAGACCACTCAAAACTTCACATGGTGATCATTTTCTGACATCTACATATTTTGAGACTGCCATAGCCCAACTAGAATGAGGGGGGGATTTGTAAAAGGAACTCTGCTCACATACCAGTTAGACAGCTGTCACCTGAGGTCTTCTTAGGGAGTCAGTGTTATGAAAGAACTAACAAAGGCATGACTAACAGAAGTCATTTTCCTTGTTTGTACCTTCCTCTTAAAGTAAATGCTTTAACAACCACATATAATTATTGTTATTCTTTTTGCCATTAGGCTGTAGAGAGTTGTTTGAGAAAGTATAAGATCCCATGTAAACAAATATTGGTCCACTTACTTGTTTATCAGTTGGAGCACTGATGCTGTTTTCTCATTTCATGTCTATAAATGATCATGAACAAAATAGTTTTGTGTTGTTGGCTATTTATTAAAGCTAAAAGATCAAGTTATTGATGGTGTGGATCTTATTTTACTTAGTTTGAAATCTACATGAACTTGAGAAAGTGATAATATGATGAGCAGAGGTGAGTGTGATGACTGATGGTGCATGAAGGGAGTCTTACATGGAAAGATGAGAAGTTTCATCTATATGTGGCAAATTTATGAGCCATGCAAAGAAATTCTGAGGAGTCACAGGTAAATGTAATATCGATATTTCTTGAAGAAATGTCTGCCAAATGCTCAAGTTTGAATAATCATAGCTTTCTGTCATCCATTCATTTAGGTATAAAATGTGTTCCACACAAAAGTATCTACTACTATTGCTCACACCTCAATTAAACAAAGGTTTTCTTTAAGACAACTATTGTATTTTGGTATGCAGCAAAGTGTTTTATATCGTTCCCATTTTCAAACAGGATATTAAAAGTCTATACTCAAGGTTTGAGAGGTAGCAAAGTTAATATGGTTTAATTGTATCATCAGGGACATCTTTAAAGGAAATGAATTCTTATTTTTCTGTGAATGTATGGTGATAAAACAGTATAGTGAGTATAGTGTTTGGTTAATGCCTTGAATTACACTGAAGCACCTACAGTTCACCTACCATTGCATTGGTCCTATCAGTGCACATGTCAACACAGTTACTGCAGAATAAGCCATGAGAGTCAAAAAGGTTATTTAACACTTCAGCTATTTGCTCCTTTTATGTTTGTTATCAAACATTTACATAAAGAATCATATTCAGTGATTAGCTGGTGTTGATAATAAAGCCCAGCCACATTTGGAGATTTATTCATTTGTAGTTACAGTTCTGCAAGTGAGACAGTCTTCATGTTCATAGATGAATCTTTAATTCAATAAGTTACTGAATCATCAGAAAGTGGAACTTTGTAATTCTTTTTACTGACTCTTCATCAAGAAGGCATTCATTAATGTCAACTGTACAAAGTTTTTTGCTTTTTTTTTTAGTATTTTAACTATTGTGTACAGGTCTCCAGCCAACATACTACAATAAGTTAGTCTCTAAGAGTCTTTAGTTGTTCTTTTCTAGTTTGAAATGCTGTAGCAGGAGCTTATCATGTCTGTTTAAAATATTAAATTTTTTTCCTTAAATTATAAATGTTTGATTTCAATATTGCATCACATCATAACTGACACTGTAACACTATTCAAAAATATTCTGTTCCATAAAACACAATAAGCTGAAGTATTAGTATCTATAATCCCAAATGAAATAAAATTTCATCATATTTTATTTCTTATTTATAGTTTCACTAGTTTCTTTTGAATCATTTTCTCCCTCCTATGAGTTTGATATCTCTCTGATGTTAAAGTTTCACCTTTTTCAGCATCTTTAGAGGTAGCTGGAACAGTTATGTGTTGATAAAATGTGTCTTCTAATCTCCCTAGTGTTATGTAAATGATCTATTATTCAATATAAGACAAATATATGGCAATATTTTATTTAAATAAAATGTTCCACAGTTCTAAGATAACTGTTTTAGATAAATTTAGAAAAATTTTAAATATACTGCAAAACAAGGTAACCAAATACAATTAATAATTAATTATTGTGTTTCAACATAGGCATAAGGAAAACTTCAGGATTTCAAAATTATGATTTTTGAGGGGATTATATGAGAATACAGAGATTAGAATAAGTATAACTAAGGCTAACTAGATCAAAGTACCAAGAACAAACCAAGTTAATCTCTGAAAATATACATATCATACCTTACCTACCTTACCTACCACCTTAGAAAAATTGTGAAGACACGAGAGCATATGAGCACACATTCTATGCCATCAGAGCAATTATGTTATCATATATCAGCCTCTGAAACACTTCACCATACAATCACGTGAGAATAAGCATGAAGAAGACAAATAACATCTTAGTAATACTACATATAAAAATAGTTTTGACCTTGAAGACCCCTGTAAAGGTCATGGGGATCTTCCTTTTGGAAATATTACTCTAAATAGTTGAATAAAAATAAAGATTTTATTTCTTGTACTCATTTCTTTTATCATATCTATTCTCACTTATCCTCCATATTGTGTATTTCTTTAAAATATAAAATCTGATACCACAAGAGTGTTAAATATTCCCACACTGAGCTCAAGATAAGAACTAATTCAATGATGCAAAACAAACATTTAGATATCCAAACACAAAGGATTGGAAACTGTATTTGACTTTTTCAGTTACTTTAAAAAAGTAAGCATGAAATTATTTGCTACATTCTTAAATGCAAGTTAATGTTAACTACAAGTGATGTTTTTTCCAGATTAACATATCCTTAATCATAATATATATAATACATAAAAAATAAAACAGGAGTTTTATTTTTATGAAGTCATTTCATAAAATGACACATAGTATTCATTTTATAGAAGTATGTTTTACAATGTATTTGCTAGAAAATATCTATTTTAAAATGATAAATGACCTGGACTAGTTTTAATAAATTTTGAAAGAGAAAGAAAAAAGAAAGTGGCAAAAGACAAGAATGAGTATAAAAATTATGAAAAAGTAGGAACAAAATAAAGAGAAAGGAAAGAGAATGATCCCTTAATAACTCATATGATATTTTTGTATGAAGATAACCTAGGTAAACATATTTCCCAAGAAGAACTATATAACTACAAATATGTTTGTATATTGTAGTTTCTTACTAATAATACATTTAATAACACAGACCAAAGATATGAGAAATTTAGTAAGAAGCATGAGCCTCAGCAGAAGCTCATTAGTCAAGAGCGAAGAAAAAAACAGTGCCTATTTTTCTTGAGAAAGTCTTTGTCCTGTAAGCTGTGGCATCAGGGCTTCACTATTTTTTTCCATCACAGTTTTAGAGCAAAGGCCTAATTGCAGAGGTATCATGCTCTAAAACATCACAAACCGAGATAGCAGATGCCTTCATATTTCAGAAAACAAATGAGGCCATATCTTTTATTAGTTATAGACTCCTTCTACTGGACTTCCGAGGCTGGCAGCATTTTATGGCCATGACGATTCTGCCTACCATGTGGAGAAAATGAGCCGGAAACATAAAGTCCAACACAGACAAGAAAAGATAAGCAGAGCAACCACAGGAATAGATGACAGAACTCTTGTCCTATCTGATCTATCTCATACCAGCCTTCATCTGCAACTTCCCATTTATGGGAGTTACTAAATTTTTACTTCAAGTAAATGGGATTTGGTATCTGCCACTTGCAATAAGGGAATTCAGACTAATACAATGATTCATTTTATTTATCTTCTATGGCAAACACCTTAATAGAGTTATAAAGCAAATTTAGTAGAAGATAGTTTCCTTTCCTGGGTCATAAGTTTAATTAATAACTTTTAATTTTGTTGGATGCCATTTTGAAATCCTCGAACATAAAACCTTATGCTCATTTTAGGCCATTACAGCAATGGGGAAAGAAACTCTACAAGGAACATGGTGACTTCTGCTAAAGTTGTTTCATTAAATCCCACAGGGAAAATGTGTTAAACATAAAGTATATATGTTTGTCCAAGAATAAATTCTTCTTTTCCTACTTAGAGATAAATATCCAAAAGACTAGGGTCCTAATTCCTATATGTTAGTCATAGAAGACAAATTTTTATGATTTTTTGACACATTTGTACTGCTAGACTTCACTAAAGCATATGAAGCACACATGTTACCCTGACAGCAAAGAAATGAAAATTATGCACTATATATATTTTTCAGTGGCATCTTTGTAGACCTTGCCAGTATCTGAACTGTTAGAACATGGTTGAATGTCAATTTTGTGCCGGAATTTTAAAGCAGGTTTATTATAGTGCTGAACATATCTGGTCATAAATTTTACCGTGCAGAAAAAGCAAACTTTCTCCAAACATGAAATTTTATAAACACCCATTAATTGTTCAATATAGCATGGCTTTTGACTGCTAGACATTTTATTAATAATGATGTGATTTTTCAGAGGCTTTTTTTCCCTAAGAAAAAAAAATATATAATAGATCCTTTATTTTAACATTATGAGTTTCAGCATAGAGTTTTGATAGTGACCTCTTCTGTCTCCCAGACTACTTTAAGAAAACACTGTTAAAATAGCATTGTAGGGTTTTGAGTGATTTCAAATCTTTTAAAAAGGAATCTGGTCAACGAAAACTGAGTCAGAATTATAATAAATACTGAAAATACCTTCACAGTTCTGTAATTTTATTCCATCCTGCTATCAACACTGCTCCCAGTTTGTCAAGAATGACATTTAAATCATGGGTAATTAAACAGTTCTCAGTTTTAAAATAAATTGGAGAGCCCATTGTTTTGAGGTTATTTACAACACTTTTAAGATTTTCTATTGCTATTCAGACCTCCATTTTTAACAAATGAATTGATGTTCATGTATTTTTTTAAAGCATGACTACTCAAAAGGAAAACTCACCTCACCAACATGGGATTTGGGTGACTATATTTTACTTACCTACGTATATATGCACACATTCATTCACACACAATTATAAAAATGAGATACTTCTATGACAGAAAGTTGAAAATAAATGTGACACAAATAGAACTGAATTTTAGTTTCATTCATGTAAGTCCAGTAAGGCACCATTCCTCAAAGTGTTAGGCACAAAGGTCCTTCTAGCTCATCGTTTATCCAAGCTTAGGACGTGACTTTTGTCCTCATAAGCCAAAATGAGCTATCACATCAACTTTCTAGGAAGTAGGATTTTAGCACTAACCACTAAAAATAAAATGAGAGCCATATCTATATGTTTTTGGTTTGGTTCTATTTTATTTTCTTTTCTCTTTGAGACAGGGTCTTGCTCTTTTGCCCAGACTGGAGTGGGTTGGTGTAATCACAGCTCACTGCAACCTTGAACTCCTGGGCACAAATGATCCTCCTGCCTCAGCCTCCTGAGTAGTTGGGACCAAGGCATGCACCACCACATCCAACTAATTTTTGTAATTTTAGTAGAGATGGGGTTTTCCCATGTTACCCAGGCTGGTCTCAAACTCCTGGGTTCGAGTGATCACTTCGGCCTCCCAAAGTGCCAGAATTACAGGTTTGAGCCACTGTGCCTGGCCATTATGTAACTGTTATACATATATAATGTTAAGTGTTAACTAGCCTACATTAAAAGCTAGCAAGTAAAATTATGTTAATATATCATTTTAACATGTAATCGTTATAAAAAATATGCATGAGATTTTTTATTTTTTTTTATACAAAATCTTCGAAATTTGGTATGTATTTTCTACTTTCAGTATATCTCAATTTAAACTAGCTCCATGTCAACTGTTCAGTCTGTGCCTCCTGGTTGCCACACAGGACACTTTCCTTCCAGGACTGGGAGCAATACAGGGATGTTATTTCTCATCACCTTTAAGCGATATTGTATAGGAAGTCTTAGCTAGTAAGATAGATAAGTGAAAGAAATAAACATTTTAAAGATTAGGAATAAGGAATGAAACAGTTTTTATTCATAGATGACATCATTTCTATGTAGAAAATTCCAAAGAACTGACCCAGAAATCCCTCTTGTAGCTAATAAGTGACTATAGCAAGATCACAGGATACAAGGTAAATTGCTATTGTATATACTAGCAGTGATCAATTGGAATGTAAAATAAGTGATTTAGTCTTTATCTTGAAGGAAGGGATGAAAGCTTAGTAATGACATGTCTCAGAGTGAAAAATTCTGTTTCAGTCACCAAACGCGGTGGCTCACAATTATAATCCCACCACTTTGGGAGGCTGAGGTGTCGCCCAGGCTGGAGTGCAGTGGCAGGCTCATGGCTCACTGCACCCTCAACCCCATGATTGAGCCATGAGCCTGCCACTGCATTTCAGCCTGGGCGACAAAGGGAGACCCTGTCTCAAAA
>NW_016806516.1:710056-713173 GCF_001698545.2 Rhinopithecus bieti
GAAAAATTCTGTTTCAGTCACCAAACGCGGTGGCTCACAATTATAATCCCACCACTTTGGGAGGCTGAGGTGTCGCCCAGGCTGGAGTGCAGTGGCAGGCTCATGGCTCACTGCACCCTCAACCCCATGATTGAGCCATGAGCCTGCCACTGCATTTCAGCCTGGGCGACAAAGGGAGACCCTGTCTCAAAAAAAAAAAAAAAATTGTTTTAATATTCTCAGGCACATAGTGGGCAAATTTGAATCTTCGTATTGTATTATCTTATTTAACATGTGTTTTAACCCTAATTTGAAATATTAATTTAGTTTCATTGGTTGTTTTTCTGCTTCAGATACTACAAATCTTATGCTGGATCTTTGTTATCTTCTACATCTATTACTTTCTCACTGGTTCTGTTTATTATTATTATTTTATTATTAGTGCTACTGTTTTATTTTATTGTGGTTTCTCATTTATTCTCTGTGTATTTATCACTGTATTTTCATTTGTATTATTCTTTTGTAGATAACTAATAATTCTGTCTTCATTTATGAGATACATTCTGAGATATTCTTTTAGATCAGCTAGTTATATTTTATAATCATTTTACTTTGTTCATTTGCTTTCATTTTAAAATTTCTGATTCACATGGTTATGTCACATTTGCAATTTTTTGTTTAATTTTCCTTAATTTCAACCTTAGTTTTCTGTTATGCTTTTCTTATGCTTCTCGACCTACCTTAACTGATGTGCTTTCACCTGGCAAAGAGCTTTTATTATTATTATTTTTATTTTTAGAGTATCTTCATATGGATTCTGGGTTTTGCTTTGATGAGTTTTACTTTTCTTTGTCAGATTTGTTTGGTGTGGATTTTCCTGTACCGGCAATTGCAGCATATACTTTTGAGGAACCGCCACTGAGGAAGTGGTTTTCTTGGTGGTTGATTTAAAGGGTTCCTTCCTCTACTATGTCCATAAAGGACAGCTTTGTGTGTGTGTGTGTGTGTGTGTGTGTGTGTGTGTGTGTGTGTGTTCATTTGTTTGTTTGTTTTAAATATGTGACACTTCTTTATTTTGTTTAACATCTTCTAATTCTTTGTTTTTGTCTTGTCTCAGTAGAATTATCCTCTTCAGTTGTCCTTTTATTTTATTTCACCCTTCAGGACCCTAAGGACCCCTTCATCTTCATAGGTGTCTTTATTCCCTGAAAGCACTGACTTTTCAGGGCCACTATCTCTGGTGCCATGCATTTCCTAAGTCCTCTACTTCTGGCTGGCATCTGGAGCTAATTTTTCTGGTCTTGAGTGTATATGTCCCTTATTTACAAATAACTTAGAAGAAAACTGGGGGACATCGAATCTAAAAGGCCACTATGTTATTCTACATGAGCTTATAAACTTGTGCTCATTTATCACTGAATAGTGCAACATGAACATCCCTCCAAAGAAAATCTTTTTAGCCTTATTAATTCTAGGTAATGTCTATACAACATTTTGTACCATGGATATACCACAATTCATTTCGGTTCTGGTAAAGGTTCTCCGTTATATAAATGAATACATTCTGGTATATTTAAGCAGAAACTGAATTTACTAAAAGTCAATAGGTAAAGTGATTATATAGTTGGGTCATTCTTGTTTTTAAGGTTGTTGTCTTGAGGTTAACGCACAATGCCATCCTATTTTCACTCTCAAAACTGTCCTGGTGGATGACTGATTATATGGTCATCTAGTTAATGGCTCACACAATAATCAGGGAGCTCGAGAAAGATATTTGAGACTTCTAGGAACAGAAGTTTCTAGGAACAGAAGATATTTGAGCTTCTAGGAACAACACTAAAAACCATTCTGCAGAACTGGCCTGATGATAAAGCTGCTACCACTGGTATACTCAACACCAAGTTTGAAAAGTCACGGTCTTCATGTGACGGCAATAGCCACTACCATCCATGCCATTTCTGCCCCAGGAACTCCACCATGCATCTACTAACACCCCTGAAAAGCAGACACTACCAAAAACATAGGAAGCTCCTCAAAAGAACAGTTTCTTCATATTTCTCAATTCTGATTTCGTCTCAGGTGAGTGTATCTGCCTCTCCAGCTTACAAAGCACAGCCTCCCTTGAAACTAGAATGCAAACAATTGTTCTGAGCTCTGCCAGTTATACATGCCCACAGATACAAGAAGTCTGTCCTTTCATTTATGATTCCTCAGTTTCCTAGCTAGATTAGAAATGCTCCCTCTTAGCTGAACATACAACTTCCTAAAGCCCCCAATGTTACGTATGTATTGATTTATTAAAGGGCTGTACAAATTTTCAATGTGAGTTCCTTAATTCCTTGAGGTGTCACACATTGATATATCATTTCACTGATCATATACTTGAAATGTGTTAAATATATAGTATATCAAAGAGAAAAATTCAAAAATCTGAAGTCCAAGTATCATTGTTCAATAGTAGTTGATAAATTGTATATCAATCCTGCAACTGTAAGAATTAGTGAATGTTGGCTGGGCGCAGTGGCTCATGCCTGTAATCCCAGCACTTTGGGAGGCCCGGCGGAGGCGGGCGGATCACGAGGTCAGGAGATCAACACCATCCTGGCTAACACGGCGAAACCCCGTCTCTACTAAAAATACAAAAAAATTAACTGGGCGAGGTGGCGGGCGCCTGTAGTCCCAGCTACAGGGGAGGCTGAGGCAGGAGAATGGCGTCAACCCGGGAGGCGGAGCTTGCAGTGAGAGGAGATCGCGCCACTGCACTCCAGCCAGGGCGACAGAGCAAGACTACAAAACAAAAGAAATAAACAAACAAACAAACAAAAAAGAATCAGTGAATGTTGAAGACATTGAAATCATATAAGTGGGGCAAACATAATATGACTGTAAGATGGAAAGACAAGGAATATATAACTCTTTGTGGTTATAAAATGATGTTATGTGAAAGGGAGATAGATTGTCCTCTACAAAAAGATATTCAAATCTAAGAGTAGATTATGCTTCTATCTAAAAGGCTTCATTTTAAAGTTAAAGGAAAAAAATATAAAATAGCATCTTATCCATTAACTAATTTTATACTATCATCCATAAGGACATTTTATCAGTCCATTGCTAGGACAAACAGCTCAAGTAATCGCA
>NW_016806516.1:713944-715400 GCF_001698545.2 Rhinopithecus bieti
TTTTTTTTTTTTTTTTTATCACATGCCATTCAGTTACACATTTGTAAAACTAAATAAGCATACCTTTGAATTTACTATTAACCTAATTCAGAGTAAATAATATGTTCATCGACTGGGCGTGGTGGGTCTTGCCTGTAATATCAGCACTTTGGGAGGCTGAGGCAGTTGAATCGCCTGAGCTTGGGAGTTTGGGACGAAACTGGGAAACATGGTGAAACCCCATCTCTACCGAAAATACAAAAAAAAAAAAATTAACTGGGCATGGTGGTGCACACCTGTGGAATCAGCTACTCAGGGGGCTGAGGTGGAAGGATATCATGAACATGGGAGGCAGAGGTTGCAGTGAGCAGAGATCAGACCACTGCACTCCAATCTGTGTAGCTAAGTGAGATCCCATCTCAAAATAAAATAAGAATAGATAATTTTAAAAAATTTATGTAACAAAAATGGTGTATGATCAAAACCCTTATTTGTGATATAAATACTTATACTTACATCAATCCAAGTATGTTAAGTAGCACAATTATTACACTGACAGAGTGATTCTAGGATGTAACCATAAAGCGACCAATAATTTTGTTTCCACCGTACTTTTATATTTTCTCAGTAAGGTGGGTCCTCCCACCTTGGCTGGATAGAATCCTATGTAGGCCCCATGAATTTTCTTATCATGCTTATGTAATTAAATTTCTATAGTCACAGTTTACTAATTAAACCAAAACACAGTTCAGTATTTACGATTTCCAGCATTCTGTGCAAATCAGATCTCTTTACCTACCTGTCAGTTGTGGCTTTCTCCTCCTTTCCTACCCCCAAACTCAGGCCTGCTGCCAGTAACACTAAGGGGAGAAGATGGCTGGTTTAGTTGCTTCTCTCTTTCCTCACCTCTCTCATTCAATTAATCCTTTCAGTGTTGGAGGGGTGGCAAGGGCAGCAAATACAAATAAAGGACAGGCCAGCCGGGCACAGTGGCTCATGCCAGTAATCCCAGCATTTTGGGAGGCCGAGGCGGGCAGAGCATTTGAGGTCAGGAGTTCAAGACCAGCCTGACCAAGATGGTGAAACCCGTCTCTACTAAAATACAAACATTAGCTGGGGGTGGTGGCAGGCGCCTGTAATCTCTGCTACTCAGGAGGCTGAGGTGGGAGAATTGCTTGAATCCAGTAGGCAAAGTTTACAGTGACCCAAGATTGTGACACTGCACTCCAGCCTGGGAGACAGATTGAGACTCCCTCTCAAAAAATTAAAATACAAATAAAAAATACAAAAGTCCCATCAAAAAGTGGGCAAAGGATATGAACAGACATTTCTCAAAAGAAGACATTCATACAACCAACAGACACATGAAAAAATGCTCATCATCACTCGTCATCAGAGAAATGCAAATCAAAACCACAATGAGATACCATCTCACACCAGTTAGAATGGCAATCATTAAAAAGTCAGGAAACAACAG
>NW_016806516.1:715641-723141 GCF_001698545.2 Rhinopithecus bieti
CAATGAGATCACTTGGACTCGGGAAGGGGAACATCACACATCGGGGCCTATCATGGGGATGGGGGAGGGGGGAGGGATTGCATTGGGAGTTATACCTGATATAAATGATGAATTGATGGGTGCTGACGAGTTGATGGGTGCAGCACACCAACATGGCACAAGTATACATATGTAACAAACCTGCACGTTATGCACATGTACCCTGGAACTTAAAGTATAATAAAAAATAAAATAAAATAAGTACAAAAGGACAGGGTCAAAGTACTTCTGTACTCTCCATTGGTACTCTGCATTGAGCAGGATTTTAAAGCTGACTCTCTTTCATGGGGCATCGGTGGAGTTCCTTCACCATTAATTCATCTGCAGTTCCCTTAAGTAGAGAAATGTAACTCCACTCTGGCTGTCCTCACTAGAAGCCCTGTGCTATCTGGAAGTCTACCTCCAGCTTTCTTCCCCTGAAGTACCTAGCCCCTCTTGGTGGTGGTGCTCTTAGCTCCCTTTCAAGAATGGCCTTTTTGTCAGAGGGAAAAACCAATCTTCCTTTTCTCCAGAAGCTCTAAGGATCCAGTTATTTCTCAAAACACTGTTTTTTTACTCAGTTACCACAGTTCAAGGCAGCCAGCATCTAACCCATTAGGTTCCTCATGCATCATTCAGAAACCAGTGTACTGTGTTTCTGCAAATGGCGGGTTGAGACTCAGAATAACTCTGAGGAACCTAAGCCTCTTTTTAAGATTCTGTCCCCAATTGCCTGTGTTTATACTCTGGAAGTAGGTGAGAGATCTACGTGTTTTCTATTAATTCTGGAATTCTTACTTTGAAATTATTTACATTTTGGTCTTTGAAATTATTTACATTCTGGGCCATCACCTCACTTTGCAATGTAGTTGAGCTAAAAACTTTCATTTAAACATTGGGTTTCATAAAGGTCTCTCTGGGGGTGTCACAAGTGCTTCTACTTGAAAATTCTTCTGCCCTTCCCCTCCTCCTTCCCCTGTGACTCCTATAATAACTGATAATGTTCGTTAACAAGAGTATGAAAAATATCTGTGGTCTCACTACTAGCATATTCATTTTTGAATAATCTCTTTGAGTTTTTTCCCAGATGCACACATGTTACATTATTTGAATTCATAATATGTCTTCTAACTATTTTTACCTAAGATTATAAGAAATATTCAATACGATCATAATTTTAAAAACAAATGAATATTCTGTAAGATTCTTCCTAGAATTTGAAGAAGAGTTAAATGAACTTTATTTCTTCTAACAAAATTTGCTAAAACCAGTGTTACAAATTTTATGCATATAGCTTTGTGTTTTATATTGGCAGTATACTAGTAAGTGATACATCTTTTTAAAAGTCCAATGAGATTATTCAAAGCAGATGTCTTTTGCACAGGACTGCTGTGCAGTGAGGCACATGAATATCCAAAACAACCCAGGAAAAATTGCAAGTGCTCTGCCTGCCTCTGCCTTCTTGATCCTGATGACACCCAGGCCTGCAGCAAAAATCTCTGAGTATTGAAAGGCAAAGTCAGACAGAACAGTGACACCAATACTGCATTATTCATCCATTCATATGCTCATGCAGCTTGCATTTATTGAGTACCTTTGTATACAGCATTGAGCCAGCAGCTGTGAGAATTGCAAAGCAAAATAAAATGTGGACATGTCTTCAGATTTTATTCTGGTAGAAAAGGTGTCATAGACAAAAGTCATAGTATTTTGTATACAAATTAATATTTTACTGACTTATGGGTTATTAATACATAACAGTAATTTACATTACTTCATTTAATCTTCTCAGTAACATTGAAAGTAGGCATAAGTAACCTAATTTCAGATGAAGAAACCAAATCTTAGAGAGGTTAAGTATTTACACAAGACGAGATAGCTAAATGGCAGAGATGGTATTCAACCTCCAACATGGCTCCAAACCACCCATTATGACTTGGCCTTGTGTACAAAGTGATCTGTCCTTAAGGGAAATTCAAGAAAAGGGTTACTAGTTTTCAGAGAAGATAGTATGATATATAGAGACCATAGAAATATTCTATAAAGATAAAGAAGGTTGCACAACCAGGTAGTGCAGAGGTAAATTATTTCTGTTAAGGAAAAGGGCAATTGAGTTTGAATTATCCAATTGATTTTCTAGACAAATCCAATTTTCTTTGATTAGTTCTATGTGTTTAAAGCCTCAGAGAAAAATTTCATGCATTCTATCACCCTAGCCAGTCTATGTAGCTTCCTCACGTTTTAGCAAAGCCAACATCCTTATGAGTCACAGTGAGAAGAACCCAGTGAATTTTTTAACAGGTGAACTTCTACTGTCCTCAAGTAAACACAGTTCAGAGACATGCATGCTTCGGTAGGGCAGTGAGTGGGTCCACTCAGGGGATTTTCAGTAGTCTATTTGTTGAAATTAGTCATTGTTTTATGTTAATCTAGACCAAACAGAGAAATAATTTTTGTAAAATAATTTTTAACCAATAAGTGCTCCAGTGTTATAATAAAGACAACTCTGCTTGCTAATTATGCTTCTACCATGGTTACAGTAACATGAAAATTATCACCATTCTGTCACTATCATGACATTTCATCTCTATATCTATGTAATCCACTTTCATTACAGTCTCTACTCTTTATTTTATATATTTTTCACTGAAAATATTTGACAGTACATAGTTTTCTATATATAATAGTGTCTTCAGGAAAAAAGAAGTATATCAATTTTAATTCATTCTGCATATACAGATAATGAAATAGATTACCCTAGTAATATTTTCTTAGTGATTTACGTAACAACTAGATTGTGTAAGGTTGAAAGAAAGAGTCAACACCATCACAATAATCATAGTCATCAACAAAGATCCTCTAGTGAGCCTTGCTCTGTGCTGGCAGTGTACATGGAGCTAAATAGTATATTGCTTTAAGTTTATCATATAGCTTCAATTATTCTCTGGCATTTTATTGTGCTGTCTTTTTTTACTTTTTAGAATAGTCAGTGGTAAATATATTTAAGCTGGTAGAAGCTACCTACATTTTGTGAAAACTCTTCAAAGGATTATTTAAGATTTATTTTAATTCGACACAAACCTTTTAATTTTAATGGCATAATTAAGTGAATAAAACTGTTTAAACTTTAAGGTTGGAGAATTATTTTAAAAAATGGTTGATATAGCCACAATAGAGTATAAAAAATGGTTGATTGGGGTTAAGCCACAATAGATATGTATAAATTATGCATCATAGAAGAAAAATACTCTCAGATAAACAATGATCCCATGGTACTCCACATTTGAGAAGCATATGAATTAAATAATGCTTCCCTGCATCTCTGGAAGGTACACGAAATTTTTTATGCCTTTAACTAGGCTTTTGTATTTATTTTGTGTAAAAATACTAGTATGCCACCTAAAATTTTTATTTTTCTGTAAATGGTCATAGCATACGATATAAAAAAAGCATTGCCTTCACTTATAATGCTCCAGTGTAATTTATCCCACAATTGCCTCTAAATTCTATTGAATATAATATCCATACCTTCCTCTTCTTATGAACTGCAAAGATATTTACTTCACTTGTATTTAATCTTTCTCTTCTGAATTTCAACTGCTTCTTTATTTCTATTACTTTAACATATATTCCCTCATTTTCTAACATACTGAACTCTAGTATATTTTATAATCCAATTTTCTAAGGTTGAAGCTAATGTGTCAAAAATTGTTACCTAGTTAGATAGGCCTAAATTAATTAGATTTAGTCTGAAAATTATTTGAATTATAACACAAAAGATTCACTGTTCAGTCACTGGGTTTAGATTTCCTAGTTCCATTATTTCTTACCTGTATGCCAGTGGGCAAGTTATTTAAACTCTTAATGGCTTAGTATTCTAATCTATAGAGTAGGGAAAATAATGGTATGCATGTCATTGGGTTGTTGTGAAGGCTAATGAAATAATCCACGTAAGCACTTAGACCAACATCTGGCACAAAGCAAGCACGTAATAAAGTTAAATATATATTTTTGTTGTTGTTGTTATAATCATTATTACTGCAAATTATTATTATAATTATTAAACTAATTAAATTTGAAAAATACATTTTGAAAAACTCACCAGGCAAAACATGGGCCCAGACACTGCAGATATGAAGGTGAATAATGTATGGCCACTTTTGAGGAAAAGCAAGAAATACTAGAGAATAATATATAATAGTCTAATAAATGGAGGAGAGAAATGTAAAAAAAAATGCTTTAAATGATTCCAGTTTAGCTTTATGTTCAAATCTAAGGACACCAGGTTTGTAAGATTACACCAATAAACAAAATTTGAACTCTAGCCCAAATTTCATGGAATATCATATTGTTTAATCTTCTGTCATTTGTAATTTAAATTTTAATTTACCTTTTCACTTTATCATTTTGTGGATTTTCACATTGTAATTTTGGTCTTGAGTTTATAGCTTATTCTTCTTAATATAGGTCCTATTAATTGCTCAAATTACTTAATATGATATCTGGTTTATCTATTTTCACATTGAGATGAAACCATATATAATTAAAATTTTAATGTCTCAATTAATTATGACAGGGTCATCATTTCCCCATTACAATATCATATTTTATTAAATAAATTTTCCCAAATTATATTTAATAGAATAGTGTATTCTAGAACATTAACATATCAAAAATAAATTTGTTATTCACACCTGTAATCCAAGTATTTTCTCAGGCTGCTATAAAGAAATGCCTGAGAATGGGTGATTTATAAAGGAAAGAGGTTTAATCGACTCAAAGTTCGTCAGGGCTAGGGAGGCCTCAGGGAATTTACAATCATGGCGGAAGATGGGGCAAACCCACCTTTTTCACATCCAGCAGGAAGGAGAAGTACCGAGCAAAGGGGGAAAAGCCCCTTATAAAACCATCAGATCTTGTGAGAACGCACTCACTATCACAAGAACAGCATGGGGGAAACTGCCCCTGTGATTCAATTACCTCCGACTAGGTCCCTCCCAGGGTATGTGCGGATTATGGGAATTTCAATTCAAGATGAGATTTGGGTAGGGACACAGCCAAACCATACCAGGAGGCGAAGATGGAAAAAATCTCTTGATGCCAGGAATTCAAGACCAGCCTGATACACATACTGAGACTCTGTCTCTCCAAAAACATTTAGCTGGGTGTGGTGTTGCATACCTGTAGTCCCAGCTACTGAGGAGCCTAAGGCAGGAAGATGGCTTAAAGCCAGGAGGTTAAGGCTGCAGTAAGCCATGATAGCATCACTGCACTCCAGCCTGGGTCACAGAGCAAGACCTTGTCTCTAAAATAAATAAACAAATAAATGTAAATGTAAAAATAAGCTTTTAAAATTCTTCATAGCAGTGGACTTTAGGTTTGTGTTATACAGCCGTGAAATAATCCACGTGTGTCTCCCAGTAAGCTGTAAGTTTCATCAAGGTATAGACAGTCATTATTTTTCTTAGTGCTGTATCTGCTGTCTTTCAAAAACTGCCTGGAACAAAGTATATGGACATATAGGGGTTAAGTTATGTGGCATTTCCCCAAACTCATGTGCTCTTAGACCTTTCGCACAGGGGCTCATTTTGCCGAAGTAGTATTCTTTGGAACATACTTTGGAAAACACTTCGTGCCAAATCTTTTCTCAAGGTCTACTTTCCATTCTTTTCTTCTCACAATGGTGCCCCATGATGCTGATCTGTACAGACTGCCTTGAAAGGTTCCCTTTCCCTCTGCTTCTGGTTGGATTCAGTCACGCAGAGGCTGTAACAGGAGATCTGGAGGAAAGGAGGAGGATGGGTGCGTGGAGACATTTACTTCCCAGGTTCCTCTTCTCTGGGTATTGTGGCTTGGCTGCATCTCTGCTTAAGGCCACAGCTGCCATGAAGTAACCCCCTCCAAGCTATCCTCTCTGTATATAGGTAAAGTTCCCTCCCCCTTATCCCATCAGAGTAGCTTTTGGTAAAGGCCTCCTAGGTCCTCGTTCCTCCTTTTCTTTTTCTTTCTTTCTTTTTTTTTTTTTCTTTTTTTTTTAAACAGAGTTTCACTCTGTTACCCAGGCTGCAGGCTGGTGTGCACTGGAGCAATCTAAGCTGACTGCAACCTCCGCTTCCCGGGTTCAAGCGATTCTCATGTCTCAGCCTCCCAAGCAGCTGGAACTACAGGCAGGCACCACCACACCTGGGTAATTTTTGTATTTTTAGTAGAGACGGGGTTTCACCATGTTGGCCAGGTTGGTCTCAAATGCCTGGCCTCAAGTGTCCCACCCGCGTCAGCCTCTGAAAGTGCTGAAACTACAGACGTGAGCCACTGTTCCCAGTTCCCATCCTTCCTCTTCAAGCCTCAGGTTACTGAACTATTGCTTGTTGGTTTTCCAAAATTACATTCACACATTTTCAATAGTCCTTTTATTAAACTTTCTTCAACTGCTCAGTTTGAGGATACTATCTGTTGCCAAGCCCCTGCCCCTTTCATAGTGATCTAGAATCTCATTATATCCTTAGTCTTTTAAATTAATGGGTATTTAGATTTGTCTCAAGATTTATTCTCCTGTCAGTCTGCTGGGGAGTGGTTTTAGAGGTCCAACACTGGGGTGCATGAAGTCATTGCAGCCTATGTATAAAAGGTTATAGAGATAAAAAATACTGACTTGATCTTTGGGGAGAGAACCCATATATTTTGATAAACTCTTAGAAAAACAAGTGACTACATAATCATGTCCCGGTGATTACAATCCCTGCTGTTTAGCACTTTTCTCTGTACTGAAAGTTAATACACATGTAAATAGACACAGAGGTGTTGGTGGGATCTCTATATTACTGAGTCATTTGGAGCTTTCCCCTTATCACACCTGTCTAAATAAGGATATAAGACCTACCTTAAAGGAGAAATGAATTGTGTCCTATGAAATTAGTCGATGGAGCATCCTGACTAGTGACTCTAGAATGTAAGAGACTTCCTCTGTTAGAGCTATGGAAACATTGTAGCTCCTCCTAACTTTTATAATTTCCAGACATATCTGCTACCTAAATAGTTGCCTGAGTTATAAGAAACATACACATTCTACAAAAAGTCCTAAGAAATTTATTGTCAGGAGCTACACAAATTGGAGTTTGTCCTTTCTGCTTTCAGGGACCAGGTATTGCTCTGTTTGTCATAATGTGAACTATGAATTTTGTTTTGTTGTTTTGATACGTGTGTGTAAACACCTCACTGTATGTATTACATTGTGGTCACAGCATCCATTCACTGAAATAACACTGTTCTCAAAATGGCAGACAAGTAGCACTTTTAGAATTTTCTTTTATACATGTGTATTTATTATCTTTTATAAATTTTGCTGTATATATCTAAGGTATAAAACACGATGTTTTGATACGTATGTAGGGCGATGATTACTACAACCAATGAGCTATGAGTTTTAGAGAAGTCAGGCTCTTCTCAGTGAGTTCCTCTTTCCAACTCTTGATGTGCCTCCCT
>NW_016806516.1:728141-781000 GCF_001698545.2 Rhinopithecus bieti
GCACAGGATGGAACTCTCTCTCCAGAGGGTCTTAAGACCACAATCAGAAAAGAGGGGGAAGATTAGAGTCCTGCCTAGGGGCAGGCAGAAGGAGGGGACAGGGAAATACAGAGAGATTCTGTTTCCTAAAGCCTGCTCCTGAAGCCTGACACACCCACATCATAACTCTCCTGATGCCTGCTCTCACCCCAAAGCAGCCCATCATTCAATCTTTAGATGTCTTAAGGAGGAGGGCAGTCAGAGCCCAGTCCACTATGTCACCCCACAGATATCATTGATTAAGCTCTCAGTGTATTCTTGTTAAAAGGGGCACTTGTCCCTTACTCCTCCATACTTGAATGGATGAGACTCACGCCACTTCAGTAGTTCTCTATAAAAATGTTACTCACAAATTTTCTCCCAACCCTTTTAAATCTTTCTTGTGGATACCAGTCACCCTACACAATGGCTCTGAGGAAGTGACAGTAAATGGACAAGAGCATATTTTAGGTATCCCAAAGAGTTAGTGGTGTTGGAGTTATTCATTTCCCTAGGAATCTGAGTCTAAACGCTCTGAAAAGACGGGATAATTCTACTACACCTAAAAAGGTGCCACCAACAGAGAAACACTAAACAGTTCTAGGTTATTTTCTTTGAAGAATCCATATTTCTGCCTAGTATCTCACTTTGGTATTTTACATCTAGTGCATCTTGTGACCTGGGTATAAATTTAAAATCTTACGTGCAAATATATTTTTAAGTGAAGTAAAATACATATTTTTAAGAGTAGTAAAATACATACTTTTAAGAGAGCTAACACCTAAGTTCTAGGACTTAGGGGTGGTAGCAGAGATGTTTCTCCAACATCCAGCTGAGGAAATCAGGAGAGGTCTCATGGAAATGGGCTTGAAAAGATGTTGACAGGTACAGGTATTTATAAGTGGTGGGAACAGGGCTATTTGTGCTGAACTCAGTCTTCATAACATAAACTTCATAAACCCAGATAAAACATGCATTTACATAAATCTCTAAAGCAAAGATACTCTTGAGATTAATAGTTTACCAGTATAAAAAAGACCCATACACAGCGCTGTTTTATTGCCTAGATTTACACTACTATGCTCATTAGGTAATCTCTATACATACTGAGGTGTCTGGAAACTATGATTCACTCTCATCTTTGTTTTTCATGGGATTAGAAAAACTTTAGGGTCATTTTGAATGCATAATATCTGTAAGTGACTGAAACAAATATTTTTTTCCAGTTCAGAAAAAAATATATATTTCCATGCAGTATTATTTACATTAGGCCTTTTACGGCCTTAGGCACTTTAATTGTATGCCTTGCGATTGTGTCTTCTTTATTTCTCTTGGACTTTATTTTCCAGATACAACTCCCCATTATCATTACCAACGGGATACACCCAAAACTCCTTAGCAATGACTTTGAGGTCATATCTTTCTTGGAAGATGTATCTTGCACCTATCACCAGCCTCATCTCTAATTATATCACTCAGTCCTCAATATACTCTTTAAACTATGATCATCTATTTGCAGTTTCCCATATAAAATGTTTTCTTTATCTGCACTTGGTGCATGCTCACCTCTTCTACTAGCTTATCCCTCAATATTAAGGTCATTTAGATGTCACTTTTTCTTAGACTACCTGCTCCCACTCCACTTTTGTGTTAAGCATCTCTTTCATTTTAACAACTTAAAATTTTATAATTGGTTCATTGTCTGTGTTCTCTCTACTAGACTTTACATTCCTTGAAGGGACAATGTATTGTTCACTTTGTGTTCTTGGAATGAGCATTGTGTCTAGCACAAGTCAAAGCTTAATAAAAAGTGGTAAAATAAGTAATTATATTAAGTTATTTGAATGAATAAGCTACACAGAATAAAAGTAAACTGAATTTTATATAATATCATACATTAAATTATTGTTTCAGCATTTCTTTTTATGTCTTAGTTCTGCATCTCATCACTCCAATTTCACTTTACAGCAAAAATTCTCTGAAGAAAGCCATGGTTTTGGATGTAGTTTGTTCCCCTCAAAACTCATGTTGTAATTAGATCCCCAATGCAGCAGTGTTGGGGAATATGGGAGTCAAGTGAGAGGCATTTTGATCATGTGGGTGAACCCATTATGAATAGATTAATGACCCATGGCTTTGAGTAAATTCTTGCTCTCACGGGAATGGATTAGTTCCCATAAGGGTCAGTTGTTAGAAGAGTCTGGCTTCCTTGGTTTCTCTCTCTTACTTCCTCTCTTATCATGTGATTTTCTTGCATGCACCTGTATTCTCCTTTCACTTTCATCATAAACTTCTCAGTCTGCAAAACTGTAAGCGAAACAAACCTCTTTAATTTGTAAATTAACCAGTCTCATATGTCCTGTTATAGCAACACTAAATGGAATAAGATAGAAAATTAGTACCAGAAGTGGGGTGTTGCTATACAGATACCTAAAAAAATAGGAGCAGCTTTGGAAGTGGGCAATAAGCAGTGGTTGAAGAAATTTAGAGGTGCAGACTAGAAAAAGTCTGCATTGCCATAAATGGAACATTAAGGGTGTTCTGATGAGGGCACAGAAGAAGACAAAAAGACAAGGAAAAGTTCAGAACTTCTTACAGATTGACTAAATTGTCATAACCAAGATTTTGATAGAAATACATGTAATAAGGCCATTCTAATGAGGTATTTGATGGAAATGAGGAACAGGATATTGGGAACTAAAGAAAAGGGCATTCTTGCCACATTATAGCAAAGAATTTGCCTGCATGTGTCTATGCCTTAAGGCTTTGTAGAATGTAAAACTTAAGAGTGATTTTCTAGTATCTGACAGAAAAAATTGCTAAGCAGTAAAGTGCTCAAGAAGCTACATGGTCACCTTTAACATCTTATGCTAAGTTATGGCAACAAAAGGATACCTAAAAGCAAAATTTATAATTAAAGGGGAAGCAAGGCATAAGGAATTGGAAAAACTCATAGCCTGGCCATGTAGTAGAAAATAAAAGGGCATTTTCAAGAAAGGAATCCAAGGGTTTGGCTGAGAGACCACTTGCTAAAAAGATTAGTACGGCAAAAAGGAAGCCAAGTTCTGATCGTCAAAATAATGAGGAAAAGGCCTTAAAGGCATTTCAGAAATCTTTGAGATTTTCTCTCCTATCACAGGCCTAGAAACCTAGGAAGGCAGCATGGTTTGCAGGGACAGGCCCAGAGTGCTACTACTCACCCTATCCTGATCACTGTAACTGCAGCAGCCATGGCTCAAGCAGCCCCAAGTGTGGCTCATGCTGCTGCTCCAGAGAACACAGGAAGGAAGCCTTGATGGCTTCCACATGGGGTATTAACTTTACAAGCCCATAGAATGCAAGAGCTGTGGAGGTGTGAATTCCTCCATCCAGATTTCAAAAAAATGTATAGAAAAGCCTGTAGGCCCAGGCAGAGACTTGTTGCAGGAGTGGAACCATTTCAGAAAGCCTTTAATGGGCAATGCCAAGTGGAAATGGGGGTCAGAGCTGCCAAAGAGAGCCTCCACTGGGACAATGGCCAATGAACACAGAGGCAGAACCATCCCTGGTATCCTAGAATTGTAAAGCCACTGCAGCACGCAAACTCAGCCTGTAAAGGTTGCTGGCATTGAACTTCAGCCCATGAGAACAGCCAAGATGACTGTGCCCAGCAAAGCTATGTGGGCAGGGCTGCCTGAGGCCTTGGGAGCCCATCCTTAGCATCAGTGTACGTAGCGTGTGGAACATGAAATCAAAAGAGATTATTCTAGAACTTTAAGATTTAACATCTGCTCTGCTGGGTAAAGGACTTGCTTGAAGCCTATAACTTCTTTCTTTCTTTGGCCTACTTCTTCCTTTTGGAATAGAAATGCCTATCTATGTATGTTCCACTATTGTAACATGGAAGTAAATAAACTTTTTTTTTTTTTAATAGGCTCATAGCTGGACTTTAGACTTTTAACTTGATATTGAAACAAGTTAAGACTTTTGGAACTATTGGATTTGAAATGATGGTATTTTGTATGTGAAAAGACATGAGTTTTGAGGGGGCCAGGGGCAGAATGCTATGGGTTGCATGTGGTTTGTCTCACCAAAACTCATGTTGAAATTTGATCCACAATGTGGCAGTATTGGGAAGTGGGGCCTAATGAAAGATAATTGATCTTGGGGGTGGATTCCTCACAAATAGATTAATGTCCTCTCTTGGGGATATGTAAATTAGTGATCTCACAGGAATGGATTAGTTCTTGAAAGAGTGGGTTGTTTAAAAAAAAGTCTGAAAACTCTGGCTTCTTGGGTTTCTCTCTCTTGCTTCCTTTCTTGCCATATGATCTGTTTTCATGTATCCATCTTGTACCCATCTTCATCTTCTGCTTTCTGCCGTGAGTTGAAGCAGCATGCCCTTGAACTTTCCAGCCTGTAGAACTGTGAGTTAATTAACCTCTTTTCTTTATAAATTGCCAAGTCTCGAGTATTATGTTATGGCAACACTAAATGGACTAAAAGATCTTAAATTATATTGTAAATGTTTATCATGCTCAAATAGTTTCTAAGAATATAGTAAAATATCTTTTTAAAGTTAGAAGAGGGATAATGTGAAAGAAGTTTAAGTATTCTATTTAAAAAACTTTTAAAGCATTGAATTGACTTCAATATTCTGATATCATCCTTGACTTTATAAAAGATCTAAAAAATTGGTCTTTAAACCTTAGAACTTTTCAATTACATAAATTTACAGAGATATTTTCAAGTGTGTATGTATACTATCTACATGTACAGAAATTATGTAAATGTATGTAAAGATATATACATATGTACAGGCATACATACAGAGAGACAAGAGAAGAGGATAAAAGGAGAGAAGAAGAGAGTAGAGGGAAAACTTTCTGCACATGAGTAGACAGAAAGGGGAAAAAGAGATGGACTCACAAAACTGTAAAGATCCACATATTCTCCAGTGAATTAAAAGAGCTTTTAACACTAGCAGTATTTGGGCCTTGAGGAAATCCCTCTGTGGGTTTCTGATAGAAAATGATAGATAATAGGATTTACTTCCACAGGGGAAGCAGAGGCTTTGTAATTGTGTGTTACTCTTGAGGAGTTTGATTTTATTTTAAAATTGCATTTCCAAAATGCAAAAAAAAAAAAATCTAAAATGGTAAAGAAGATAACTTTGTTAAGCTTTCACCAAATAGTTTCCCTTTCCCTCATTATTTTGCAATTACTAAATCTTAAGGTTAGGGAGGTTTTCCAATTAGGAAACCTAATGAGAGAATGCATATCCCTTAGGATCTTGGGTTAAATATATTGATATGCTAATTACATGGATAGATGATAGTGATATCAATGATAAATTCAAGAAAACTTGTACTGTTTTATCTACAAATATATAGGACTTTAATAATTAAATTGGATTACATAAGAATTATCATCTATAGGGACTAACACTAGGATACTGCAGCTGCTGAATGTTGCTGACATTGTACTTGTTGGATGCTATGGGTGTTCATGTTGCTTTGACGAAATCGTCAGATATCATTGATGTCTATCTGGACCATCATTTCTAAGCACTTAATATTGCCATTGTATTGTTTCAAACACATCATTGGTATACCCCTAAAAATTCCTTCTGGCCATTTTGTTATCCTTTCTCAACTTTGATAACCATGTGCTTTCCTTCATTATTATATAATACCTCAAATTCTTGAGCATGGAGTACTGGTCCTACAAGTGTATTCTAAATGTAAGAGGTTCAACTCTCTGCTTGTAGTCTGAAGGATGCATTGCTGCCCACACCAAAAAGGCCTCAGCTATTACTTTAAGTACATGTGGCTTATTAATACATTGTGGGTCTGACAGCACACTTTTTTTTTTTTTTTTTTGGTCTTTTACCTCTGCAGTTATAACACCTGAGAAACATTAAAAGAGCAAAGGAATGTACCATAGATTTATTACAGTGATCTATCCTTCCTTTGGCACTCCCCTGACCCCACATACTGTTAAATTTTTCTCTCCTTATAAAATAATAAAACTTAAGCTAAATCTCTAAATTTCTGGATTCTATTGTGTCTGGGGCTATACAGTGCATAAACTGAATATTTCTAATCTTCTTAAACCATATCTGTTATTTTATAGGACAAGTTTTATATGAAATATCATATATATATATTTCACTTTAGCCAGCATAGTTCTTAGCAGTAATAGGTACTGGACTCAAAAAAGACTTATTGCTTGCCTGCCATTTTGATCAAAGTATGAAAGTGTATTGATTTATATTGTACTTATTTTGCAAGTAGTGCTGTGCAAATAGTAACATACCTTGTTGTTATAAGAATCCGATAAGTTATGTTCTATTGTTAACTCCACTTTATAGGTGTGGAACTGAGGTTTAGAAGTTAAGTAGCTTACCCAAGGTCACACTGCTTAAGGAGAAGAATAAGGATTAAAAGTCAGGCTCTCTAGCTCCAGACGCCATGCTCTTAAACACTAAAATATGCGCCCCATATATTCCCATACTAGGTAGTATATCTCTCATGTATTATTAACATTATAGTCTCTTCCTTTAACATCTTTAATATTGATGATGGTTACTTGATTTGCATTAGAAATTTTAACCATACTGAAAAATAAGGTGAGTTTCCAGAGAAATTAACTTTCACAAGATTACTTTACTGAATTAAACTAGTGTTCTGAAACAAATCCCAGATTTTTCACCTTGTGTTGTATGATCTTCTGAGGTAGCACTGATCCCATTTGCAACTGGCATTCTCTAGACCCTATGCTGAGGGATTTGATATTACAGTGCAAATGACACCCAAATTACTTTAGAAACAAAACAATCTCAATGAATAGGCATTCCTTAGGACAAATTTATAGGCCAAGCAGTGAAACCAGTGTAGTAAAGGTTTAATTTGATCAGAAAAGCATAAGGTCCTTAAAATGGGCATCAATGACTTGTATTTGAGCTTTTATATTTATATAAAAATGGAAAGTAAAGCCTTGGACATTCTCAACCAGGTGACAGAGGTAACTGACCTCTATTTAAACTGTACCCTCAATCAAATGAAGAAAATATATGTTTTTCCTTAATAATGCTTTAAGGTGAAAGAATATTTTATCTAATAATGTTATATTGACATCAATATTATTTTGGCCAGTATTGGGACACTGTAAGTTTTTTTATTCTTTACCTTCAAATTTTCTGTCCAGATATTTTAGTTACCCTCTCATATACAGTATATGACTGTTGTAGACAGAATAATGGCCCCAAATATTTCTACATTCGAATCTCCAAAACCTATGGATGTACTACCATACATGGCAAAACAATATATGGTTGAAATTATGGATCTTGAGATAGGATGATTAATATGTATTATCACGTTAGGTCCAATTTAAACACACGATTTCTTAAAAGCAGAGAAACTTTCCCAGCTGTGGCCAGGGAGTGGTAGAGCAGTAGAAGGAGGATCAAAGAGATGCAACATGAGAAGGACTTAATTCACCATTTCTGACTTTTGAGATGAAGGAATGAGGCCATAAGCCAAGGAATATTGAAAGCCTCTATAAGCTAGAAAAGGAAAGAAAATGACTTCACATATGGAGCCTCCAAAAGAAACAAGGCTATACCATGAACCATGAGATTCGTGTTAGCTAGCCTTAGGACCTGTAGGATTATAAGATAATAAATTTGTACTGTCTTAAGCCACTATGTTTGTGGTAATTCATTACAGCAGTAATGGAAAACCAACATGATTGCTGTTTGCTGTGTATTTTATATCACATGTGAGAAGTTCAATTTAAAAAAATTGGAATATTAAATGTATTCACACATATTGTAAAAGCTGATTTACTCAAATTTATTTTTAGAAAATAGACTCTGATCTTCATCTACCAGTTAACTTATTTGCTTATTTGTTTTTGTAATTTTGTTTTATTTTCCTGACTTCAGCTAAGTAAGTCTTTCTTTATTAGTAAATTAAATGTACATGGATTAAACTGTCCAATCAAAAGCAGAGATTGACAGCATGATATTTTAAATATGATTGAACTATATAATGGCTACAAGCAACTCACTTTCAATCCAAGACACAAACAGGTTGAAACCAAAAGGATGGAAAAAAATATTGGATGCATATGGTAGCCATAAGAGAGTTTGAGTGACTATAGTAATATCAGACAAGATATATTTTAATGTAAAACCTGTTACAGGAAACAAAGAAGGACATTATAATTGACCCTCAAACAGCATTGGAGATAGAGGAACCAATCCTTATGGAGTTGTAAATTTAAATATAACTTTTGACTCCCCAGTAATTAAACTACTAACAGCCTACTGTTGGCAACACTTACTTAATATGTTACCTTATTCTATATGGTTTTCTTATAATACAGTATGCTAGAGAAAAGAATGTTACAAGAAACTCAAAAGAAAAAGAAAATATATTTACTATTCATTAAGTTGAAATGGATCATCGTAAATGTCTTCATTCTCATTGTCTTCACATTGGGTAGGCAGAAGAGAAGAAAGAGGAAGGGTTAATCTTGCTGTCTCAGGTGTAACAGAGGCAAAAAAAAATGTGTAAGTGTATCTGTGCAGTTGAAACCTCTGTTGTGTAAGGGTAAATTACATATCCTGATAAAAAGGCCAATTCATCAAAAAGATACAAAAGCTACAAACATAGGTACCAAACAAGACCTCAAAATAAATGAAACAAAAATGAATAGGATCAAAGACCGAAACAGACAGTCTACACTAATATTTGGAGACTTGAATACATCACTCTTAATAATGGAAAAATGTAGACAGGAAATCAATAAGAAAATAGAGTACTTGAACAACATGATAAACCAACAAGACATAGCAGACACATATACAATACTCCAGCTAGCAATAGTAGGGCATGATTTTTCCTCAAGTGTGCATGTAACACTCTCCAGAAATGACAATATATTAGACCACAAAATAAATCTTAATATGTTTAAAAACACTAAACTCATATAAAGTATTTTCTTTGATCACAAAAAAAGTAGTGAAATCAAAAGATACTTTTTGAAAAGGTACAAAATACTGACAACCATCTAACTATACCAACAAAACCAAAGAGAAGATGATAATAACTAAAATCAGAAATGAAAGGGGTGACATTACTACTGATCTTAGAGAAACAAAAAGAGTTATAACAGAGTACTATGGACAACTATATGCCAAAAAATTAGATAGCCAAGATAAAATACACAAATTCCTAGGAATACACAAATTACCTAAACTGACTCAAGAAAAATCAGGAAATATTAACAGATCTAGAGCAAGCAAAATGATTGAATCAGTAATCAAAAAAATCTCAACAAAGGAAAGTCCAGGATGAGATAACTTCTCTGGTACATTATATCTAGCATTTAAAGAAGAATTAATAAAATCCTTCTCAAACTCTTCCAGTAAATGGAAGAGAAAATACACTTCCTAACTCATTCTGTGAGGCCAGCATTACCCTGATACCAAAGCCACCAGATGTCTTTCATAAAGACATCAGAAGAAAATATTTACAAAAAAAAAAATTCCTTATTAATATAGACACAAAAATTCTCAATAAAATACTAGAAATTCAATTGCAAAAGCATGCTAAAAGAACTATAAACCATGACTAAGTGATATTTATTCAAGAATGGAAGAATAGATCAACATACAAAAATCAATTAATTTAATACAGTACATTAATAGGACAAGAAAACATATGATCATTTCAATTGATGCAGAAAAGTCATGTAAGAAATTCAACATCATGTCGTGATAAAGAAAAAACACTCCAGAAACTAGAAATAGAAGACACCATCTCAACATTATACAGGGTGTTTATGAAAAATCCACAGATAACATTACATTTAATGCTGAAAGAAAAAGGGCTTTCCCTTTAAGGTCAAGAACAAGACAAGGATGTGCCTGTTTTCACCACTGCTATTCAGTATTGCTCTAGAGATTCTAGCCAGAATGACTTAGTCAAGAAAAAACACATGAAAGTCACACGCCAAAAGGGAAGAAGTTAAGCTATTTCTGTTCACATATGATACTATCCCATAGATAGGAAGAATGAAAAAAAATCAAGAAACATACTAAAACTAATAAATAAATTTAGCAAAGTTACAGGTTTCAAGACCAAGACACAAAAATCAGTTGTGTATCTATATGCTACCAATAAGCAGTCCAAAAGGAAAATTAAGAAAGAAATCTCATTTAGAATTATATCTAAAAGATTAAAATACATAGGAATAAATTTATCCAAAGAGATGAAAGACATGTACACAGACAACTTCACAAACATTAGTAATAAAAAATTAAAGGAGACATAATAAAAGGGAAGACATCCATGTTTTATGATTGGAAAATATGTTCTATTATCGGATGTTATTAGGATGTTGATGCAACCCAAAAAGTCTCCTGACTTAATGTAAATTCTATTAAAATTCTAGTCACATTAATAAAATGAATTGTGGGTGAGTTCTCACCAGATGTGATCGTTTTATAAGGGAGTTCTCCCTTTGCTTAGCACTCATTCTCTCTCTTGCTGCCCTGTAAAGAGGTGCCTTTTGCCATGATTGTAAGTTTCCTGAGGCCTCTCCAACCCTGCAGAACTGTGAGTCAATTAAACCTCTTTCCTTTACAAATTACACAGTCTCAGGCAGTTCTTTATAGCAGCATGAGAATGGACTAATACACAATACTAACATTTGTATGGATCCATGAAAGACATTATATAGCTAATGCAACCTTGGGCACAAAGTACAAAGCTGGGGACATAATACTTCCTGATGACAAACTAATATTATTGGTACAAAGCTATAGTTATTGAAATAGTGTTGAAACTGGCATAAAAACACATAAACAAATGCAACAAGATAGAAAGCCCAGAAATATACCCACACATATAAAGTCAACTAATCTTTTTTAAAGGTGCCAGGAATGCACAATGAGGGAAGGACATTTTCTTTAATAAATGACCTTGGGAAAGCTGGCTATTCACATGAAAAACACTAAGATTGGACTCTTATTGTATTCCTTATCATACACACAAAAATCAACTCAAAATGGACTGAAGTTTTAAGCATAAATTCTGATACTGTAAAACTTCTAGAAGAAAATACAGGGGGAAAGGTCCTTGATACTGCTCTTGGCAATAATTTTTTTAGTATAACACCAAAAGCACAGACAATAAAAGCAAAAATAAACAGAATTACATCAAACTGAAGTTGTGGCACAACAAGAGAAACAACAAACAATTTGAAAAGGCAACTCACGGAATGAGAGAAAATATTTGCAAACCACATCTATAAAAAGGAATTAATGTACAAAATACATTTAAAATAACAATAGCAAAAAACAACCTTATTAAAACTGAGCAAAACCCTAAATAGACTTTTTTATTTTTTTTTTTCCAGTGAAAGCATACAAATGGCCAACAGGTGTATGGAAAGGTGCTCAAAATCACTAATCATCAGAGAAATGCAAATTGAAACCATAATGAGATATCACCTCATTTCTATTATAATGGCTATTTTCTTTCTTTCTTTTTTTTTTTTTTTTGAGACAGAAGTCTCGCTCCGTCGCCCCAGGCTGGAGTGCAGTGGGCCGGACTCAGCTCACTGCAAGGCTCCGCCTCCAGGGGCCCACGCTATTCTCCTGCCTAGCCTCCCGAGTAGCTGGACTACAGGCGCCCGCCCACCACGCCCGGCTATTATTTTTTTTTTTGGTTTTTTTTTTTTTTTTTTTCTTATTTTTTTAGTAGAGACGGGGTTTACTTGTTACCAGGGATGCGTCTCGATCTCCTGACTCGTGATCCACCCGTCTCGGCTCCCAAAGTGCTGGGATTACAGCTTGGAGCCACCGCGCCTTCGGCCTATAATGGGCTATTTTCAAAAGTCGAAAGACAATTGCAAGGAACTGGAGAAAATAGAACTCCATACACTATTGATGGGATTATAGTTTAGTAAAGCCATTATAGAAAACAGTATGGTGGTTTCTCAAAATATTAAAAGTAGAACTATCCTATGACCCAGTAATTGTATATCTCATTGTTTATTCAAAGAAAATGCAACCAGTCTCTTGAAGAGATATCTGCACACTCATGTTCATTGCAGTATTTTTCACAACAACCAAAATATAGAAACAATCTGTTTCTTGACAGATGAATGAGAAAAGATAGTGTGGTGTGTTTCTCTGTGTGTGTGTGTGTATTTATATAAATTACACTATTGTTCCATCATGTGTGTGTATACACATGTGCGCGTGCACACGCACACACACACACAGGAACACTATTTAGCCTTTAGAAAAAGAAATTCTGTCACTTGTAACAATATGGCTGAACCTGGAAGACATTATGCTAAGTGAAATAAGTTAGGTGCAGAAAGACAAATACTGCCTGATCTCATTTATATGTGGAATCTTAAATAGTAAAACTCATAGAAATAGAGTAGAAGGTTGGTTACCAGGGACAGAGGAGTTGGGGGAATGAAGAGATGTTAGTCAAGAGATACCAGCTTTTAGTTATTAAATGACTAAGTTCCAGAGATCTAACATACAGCATGGTAACTACAGTTAATAATAACGTACAATATACTTTAAATTTGTTAAGAAATACATCTAAGTAGATCTTAAGTATTTACATCATACCAAAAACGTAACTATGTGAGGTGATAAATGTGTTAATTAGCTTGGTTGTATTTATCATTTCACAATGTATATCAAAATATCACATTGTATTCCTCAAATATGTACAATTTTTGTCAATTATACTTTCATAAACCTGAAAACAAACGTTAACAGCCTTCTTTGCAGAAATAGAAAATCTTATCCTCAAATTTATGTAAAGTATCAAGGTACACCAAATAGACAAAAGAGTATTATCAAAGAACAAAGTTGAGGGACTTGCACTTCCCAGTTTCAAAATTTACTATAAAACTGCAGAAATCAAAACATCGAGGCACTGGCATAAGGAAAAACATGTAAACCAAGGGACTAGAATTGAGAGTTCATAAATAAACCATTATCTACAGCCAATTTATTTTTGACAAAGGTACTAAGCCTATTCGATAAGTAAAGAATAGTCTCTGACAGTTGGTGCAAACACAACTGGATTTCCACAAGCAAAAGAAAAAAGTTGGACTCCTACCTCATAGTATACACATAACTAACTCAACATGGATCAGTTACCTAAACATAAGAGCTGAAAAGCATAAAACTGTTAGAGAAAATCACATAGGCAAATGTTCATGATCCTGGTTTTGGCAACAAATTCTTAGGTATGACCCCAAAAGGATGAGCAACAAAGAGGCATGAGCAAAAGCATGAGCAACAAAGAAATGTGACAATTACACACAGTGGAAGTATTATTTAACCATAAAAAATGAAGTTCTTAATGCATGCTGCAATATAGATGAACACTGAAAACATTATGCTAAATGAAATAAACCAGATACAAAAAGATAATTATAATATGATTCTCATATAAATTATATAAAATAGGCAAATTCATAGACACACAGTAAGTAGATGAGAAGTTACCATGGGTTGGGAGTAGAGAAGAAAGAGAAAGTGCTGGGCAATGGGTACTGAGTTTCTGTTTGGGTGATGAAAGGTTTGGAAATAGACAGCGGTAATAGTTGCACAAGTGGAATCAATTTAGTGTATTGAATTACAACTTAATATAATTAAAATACAAATTTTTGTTGTACATATTTTACTACAATAAAATGTGTAAAGTAATATCATTTAAAATATGCTTGTATATATATAAAACAAATCTTAATGACTAGAGAAGAAACTTCTAGGCAGTGAGCCAGAGGTAATTAGGATGTCAAGTGGATGTATGTTTTTGTTTTATGATTTTTTAACTATTTGAATGTTTACAAAGAAAATGTTACAATTTGTAATTTAAGAACAAACTAGGCTATTTCATAATTTTGTGAATCATTACATGGATTATTTAATGGTCTCATACCATAAATTTAATGATAAAAATATGGAGTTAAAAGTATAAATACAATTTGTAAAGATTGATTACAGCTTAACTTGACATTTTTGTGATGACCTCATAGATAATGGGTGTCCTCTATTTTCTACAAAAGTATATTTCCTAGTTTTATTGTACTTTTCTATTTATTAATATATGTTCTTTATTGTATTCAGCATGTATTCATTCATCTCATGCTTATTGAGTACTAACTTAAGGCCAACCTCTGCACTGACAAATTTCTCATCTGGTCACTCGTTAAGTAGAAAGAGTTGGATATATACCTAAAACTAGATTTTTTTACCCAACATTAGTAGACTCTTCCATTCCTTTGTCATTTATTGGCTATATTTTTATTTTGACTCAGTCTCTACTAAGGTAGACAGATTCAAATGCCACTAATTTTACTGAAGTATTAGAATTGAACCACTTGGTCAGAAGCATTCAGAATGTTAGATAAAACTTACATCTTCAAAATTATATTTGGAACGACATGAGAACTTGATATTAACTTGAGATGATTTGCAACATTCTCTATGAAACTCAAGGCATATTGTTCAGGAGATAGTAAATCTCTCTTAGTCCATTTTCTGCTGCTATAACAAATACCACAGCGTTGATAATTTATAAAGAAAATAGATTTATTTGGCTTACATATCTGGAGGCTGGGAAGTTCAAGAGAATGAATCCAGCATCTGTCAAGGGCCTCACCCCATGATGGAAGGGCAAGCCAGCACATGAGACAGAGAGAGAAATGGGGTCAAATATATCCTTTTATCAAGAGCCCACTCTGGTGAAAATAGCATTCATTCATTCATTCATGAAGGTTGAGCTCTCATGAACTAATCACCTCTTAAGGCCTCACTCCCAGTACTGGTAAAATGGCAATTCAATCTCAGTGTAAGTTTTGGTGGGAATATTCAAACTATAGCACTGCCCTTTAAAATAGGTCTTGTAGTGGTTTTGAATACAGAGATAAAGTAAGTCACCATCAATACTTACACATACAGACTGGAGTTTGGGGAAAAATGATTTCTACTTTTGTTTTCCATTCAAAGAATAAACTCTACCACTAGAGTTAGGATGCTTTTAAAATTAAAAAATGGAATACTAATTCTAGAAAGAACACTACAAAGAATGTTTTTTTCAAATGAAGAAGCAAAAACTTCAAGAGGGCAAGGACTGGCTCCCTGCCGTGGGACTTTAACAGCTGTCTCCTGAAGGCTGAATTAGGGCTCTAAGACTCAATGTAGGAATGTAGGAACCACACTAATATTCCAGCCTTTGCTTATTTTTATTCTATCCCTGTAAACATGTTGCCCACAAAGTAGGAAAGACACAGCAAAACTGAGGCAGATATATCACAAAAGAAACCTACAATTTGGTATTTTTTTTTACAGGGCAAAATCTTCATACACAGATCTCTTCTGAACCGTGGAATGTGTATTCAAAGGAACACTAATATTTTTTACCTTTTAGACCATCTTTCCATACCAGGCTATGTAATTTCTAACAAAGGCCATATTTGTGCCAAGTATCTCCTCTCTTTTCTTATGGGCGACTTGATTACTGGATTCAGGTTGCTCTAGTTTTCCTTATTATTAAGGACAAAATTACATTTAATGTGCAAGAGAAGACTTATTAGAATGTTAATATAAGTAATTTTAATTCAAACAATGCTAAGTTATTTCTTTAGCTCTTTTTCAAATAGTTACAGAAAAGACCAGAGAACTAGGTCTTGACACATTGCGCTGGCTTCACACAATCACACAGCATGCATCTAGGCACTGGTTTTAAAATGAAGAGCCTCCTTGTGACAGCTAAATGCCAAGGTTGTGGTTTTGAAAATATAAAACCATTATTATTTTATTCTTTATCCCCTTCCATACCATTATATCTTCTGCTTCTCCTGCCCAATTTACAAGAATCTAGACTTTGAAAGACAGTACAACAACAACAACAATGGCCTTAACTAGCATCCATTTACATTATTTATGTTTTATAAGGCAAAAATTAACTGGCATGATAGTCAAGATTATTGTGTAGTGAATATAAAAAATGAATAAACTGACACAACCCGATTTTTAAAAATCTGTGGCTATTTCTAATAATATTCTGCATAGGGTTTTTTTCTTTTTTCTTTAGGTGAAGACTAAAGCACCAACTGAGGAGAAAAGATTTTCAGTGTCAGTGAAGTTAAAACATGTCAGCAGCAGTTGCTTCTGTGAATATTGTCTTACATGAAAGGAAGGATGGATTGAATACATATCTGAAACAAGACAAGATTTTCCATCTGACCTCATTATGTGTTTCTCTGGAGTGCATCCCTGGGTTTCTGCCTGAACTGAAATGTGTTGTGGGGAAACCAAATATAAAACAGCTCAGTACTGCCATAACTGACGTGTTTAATAAGATGGAGTATTTACTGTTTTGCCACAGTCCTCTCTTAACTCTAAAAGTCATTATGATGTGCTAGATTCCTTTGTTAAAGCAATCCTCTTAAGTGAAGGCATGTACTGATGAAAAGGTTTTCCAGCTACACGGCTGGAAACAAGGATGAAGTAGCATTACTGTATATAACAGAGATTTATATTGAGAAGTATTTATGGAAAGATTTTTTAGAAACTTGACTGTTGTATTTTTATAAATAATTAAACATACAAATTATCATTGTTACAATACAGCCAGTTTCCTTTTCTGTGAGCATTGGTGATGGATTCAAAAATATATTGATTCAAATAATTTTATAGCATTTTTCATTGCTCTTACTAATACTAGAAAATTTTTCACAGGTCAGAAGTAATAGAAAACTTTCCCCTAGATTAACCTTGTGCTACACAGACAAATTTTCTTTATTCTAATGTATCATAAAGAAAGGCATAATGTCTTTCCGTTTTATTTGTACAATGGTTTACATGTATATTATGAGTATATATATTTACATCTATCATACTAATGGCTAAAGAAATATGTCATTATCTATATTACTATATGTGTATAAATATATTTTATACATACATATACACACACTATAATTCCATTTTTCAAAATATGGTGAATGTAAGGAAAATATTAGTTAGAACTCCAACACCTACCACCACTAAAATATGTTTTAATAACCTTTGAGTTATTCTGTAAATTAAATTACCATTATATCTAAGAGTGAATCAAAGGCAATATACTATTCAATTAATTGCATAGATCTCCTTATATATAGATGTAAATTTATATATAATGTAGATATAGTGAGATGCATTATTTTGGGAAATAAATATAACTCCTCTGTGTTTATTTATACTAAATAATTTGACAAACATTTTAGATTTTTAGTTGCTATAGCAATACACCATTAGATCAATTTTCCAATGTTGTATATTTTATAAAACAGCAAGTACAAAACTATAGATGTGATAAATAAGCTAACTTAGACAAGTTTTCAGGATTCAATAGAATCATTTGGTCAATATGTTCAGCATGGACTCTAAACATTTCTGGCACACAAGGAACCTTTTAAATTTGCCACCTGAGGAGAACTATTCTTTTGGAAATTGAAATGCTGTGTAATCTGTGACACTTTTACTTTATTTAAAAAAACTTTTTTTATTCAAACATCAAAGAATTATGAAATACGTACTGCATTCTTAACATTTTGCTTAAAGCTAGGGGTGCAGAGATTAAGGGGCCTATATTCAAGAGGCCACCTGTCAACTACAGAGCTCACCTAGTATTAAACTGTTGTGAGCAACCAAATTAAAAACTTACATGCATGATAGTTCACCTTCTAAGAAGTGGAGCTTAATGTTACCTCCTTTGAGGTACGAGTAATTCCCAAATAATAGAGTAGGGAAAGGAGTTTTTTATCAGTGGGGAAACCTGATAAACCTGCCTTTGCCAAGTGATGAAGGTTAATCTTATCAGTCATGTTGATGTAGCTATCATGTTCCCCTGCTATAATGTGATGAGAAGAAATTTTCACTTCTCTGGTATTCTTTCCAAAAAGTTGTATTCTGACTAATCTGAGAAAAAAAAATTAGACCAACCTAGATTGGGTGATGGTTCAACAGGATACCTAGCCAGTAACCCTCAAGACTGTCAAGGTTATGAAAAACAAAGAAAGCCTAAGAATCTTTCACAGGTCATTGGAGCTTGGGGAGCCAAGATAACCCAATGCAAGGTGGTACTCCAAATTAGACCTGGAACATAAAGAGGACATTAAGGACTAACTGGTGAAATGTAAATAAAGTCTGGAGTTCTGTTGAAAAATGAAACAATTTACATATAACTTTAAAGTCTAACAATTAGGTCTGTTACAGTAGAAAAGATAAACTGTAATTTTATCAACAGCAGATCAAGTAAAAACTATCCTGTTGTTGAGAATGAGGGAAACTTAGCGCTCCAATAGCCAGACTAATGTCACACAAGTATTGTGTCACAGATTGCAACATGTGAATCTACAATTAAGGATCTTGAAACATCTTTGGCCATTGTTTTGCAAACTCTTTTTTGCAGAGCACTAGGAGCTTCTCAGATAGCGGTATGGATGAGTGAGAAGACATGGCATTAGCCATGCACCTATCCCCAATTTGGCATAATATTTTATTTCACAAGAAGAATCCGTGGCTTAGAAAAAATACAAGAAAATCAGGATGAAAAAATCAGTAACCTAGAGAGGTGCTTATTAAATGTCAATGTGTATACACATCACAGGACATCTTTAAAGGCCAATATTGATTTAGTAGTTCTGGGGTGGAGCCTGAAATTCTGCTTTTATGATGAGTAATGCCTATCCTAGGAGATGAAGATGTTGCTTGTCAGAGAAAAACACTGAAAGCAGGAGGGATCTAGCTCAGATGTTAAACTGTTCTCATGTCAGTACGTTTCATAGAGGAAGTTTGCTGTTCTTTTTAATAGATTTTATTACTTCGATAGCAACAGTCAAAATCCTTCACAGTTGGTGAGTTGGAAAAAATTGTGAAAACTGAGTTTTTTAAACTACAGTTCTCTCCATACCTCATCCTTCAGTCCCCTTAATCTAACTCATATATATTTTAACAACCTCCAGAACCACACCTTACTCAGCCAAGTCCTCTATCTAGACTATCCTCTCATCATGTCGTTCTATAACCTGAGATTTCAACAATGAATTTGGATCCAATTGAGATGTTCTTCTGCCAGTTGTACTTTATCATACTCCATGTCAACGCAAGCATTAGGTAGTCAATTACATCTTTCTAGAAAAGGGAAGAAAATTGATGCTTTGGATTTGTAAAAATCCATGCTTTTGTGTTTCATCTAGGCTCTTACCTTAAAATTACATTTTAAAAATGTAATTCATATTGACCCTTAATACATTCTCCACAGGATTGTTCCAACATTTCTTCTCTCTCAGAGGTCATATTTTATTCCAAAACATTTAGCACTTGATCTTATTTTCTGCTTCTCAAGACTGAGATTCTTGAACTCAAAATATCTTTCCCCCATCCTGATATTCCCTCAAACTATTGGACATCGCATTTCCTTCAGAACTATGCACACGCTCACTAACTGCTGAGTGGTTATTACTACCTACCCTTAACCAATACTGTTCTCCAGAAGGTGACCAATGATCAATTTCCAATTCGAATGGCATTTTCTCTGCTTTCTTAAGTATCTGACACAGTAAGATAGGTGCTTTTAGAAGTATTTGGGGGCTTTTTCAATTTCAGATTGTTCTCATAGGTTTTCTGAGCTTCTTTCTTGTTCTTTATATCTCCCTTGCTACCTTTAAAAAAAGTTACTGTGAAAGTAATTTGTAAACTTGTGTTTGAAATCAGAGGTCTAACTCTCTGGTTTTAAATCTCTCTGGTTTTAAATCACTGACATTACCAGAATCAGTTCTTCATTCTTTCAACAGAGTTTTGCTGGCACTCACTCACAGACATACCACTATTTTCTAGCTTTCTGATTTTGAGCAAGTTTGCTTCACTTTATGAGCTCTAATATTTTCTCTCAAAATAATGATAATAATGACCATTATATCACATTTCTGCTTTATGAATTGAATGAGATAATATATACAAAATAGCTAGACCTGTGTCTGACAGTCAGTAATGCTAGATAAATTGTCAGTTATTCCTATCACATATCTGCAGTCGTTCTTTTGGATAGCTTGTCTGATCTCATTTTATCTTTATGTAATCTTATATCTATATCTATTTCTAACCCAGTTTCTTGATATCCGCATTATCTCACTATATAACTGTTTCTAGATGACAATTGGAACCAGATAATTCTTTGTTGTGAGGAGCTGTCCTGTGCACTGTGAAATGTTTGGCAATATTTCTAGCCTTTACCCACCAGATGCCAGTAGCCACTCCCAGTTGCAACAATGAAAACTGTCTCCAAATATCACCAAATGTCCTCTGGGGTCCAAAAGCGCACCTGGTTGAGAACCATTCTTCTAATCTTTTTTAAGGATATGCTTATATGGATGCCTCTTTGATGCCTCAACATATGGCCAAAGGCAAATGTATCATATTCTCAATAAACAAGTTTTGTATACTGTTTTATCTACTTTCCTAAGTAGCCATAATGGAAAACACATAGTAATCTTGACTTTCCTCCCCCTTGCTTTCTACAGTTAGTCTAGTAAATTGTGTTGAATATGCAATCCCAATTTTCTCACCATTTATCCCTTGTGCATTCTCACTGACATTACCAGAATCAGTTCCTCATTCTTTCAGCAGAGTTTTGCTGACACTCACTCAGTCATAGACACACTCCTGTGACAATAAGACAGAGTCATCATGGGCCTTGTATTTTAGTGGGGTAAATAGGTAATCAACAAGTAAATAGATTAATAAATTGTATACTTTTGAGTAATAATATATGCATGAAGAAATAAAGCAGAGTAAGGGGATAGAAGACGAATAAAAGATGGCATTTTAATTAGTGTATTGGTAAAGATGTCTTAGGCAAGGCAAAATTCCATCTCCCTTCTGTGAAGAACCTAACCATGCAAAGATCTGGGAATGGCAGGGGGCAGACATAACAGCTTTAAAGTGGTAATGGACTTAGCACTTATAAGAAAGAGCAGCGAGGTCATAGTATTGAAAGTGACTCAATTATGTGGGTGTTTATCTAGGTTAGATTTAAAGAGAAAGTGGAATCAGGTATAGATGCACAAACGAAAATCCTAGATGTCACCAAAAATGTAATGAGCATGAGATGGATCTAAAATGATAAAATTTTAGCAAGTCACTTGATTTCTCTGATTTTCATATTTTAATTACCTTGATTTTAGCTGACTCTAAAACTTAATTATGCATTGTGTTGGGATTGTGTATAAAATATAAATTTTAACCAAATGTATTCATGTATTCTATGAAAATTCACCATTTATGAAAGTTATGTTCAAGTTCTAGATTCAAAGAAGCCAATGTTCATGTTAGCTTTATAAAACTGAGGAACATCTGTACATAAATATATATCTCAAGATATTTCAAAAGCATTTGAAAGACATATTTTCATATAATTATGACAGCATTAGAATTATCCATTAAAATTATGTGAATTTTAGTCTAATGCTCTTAAAATTCACTTAAAAAATTCTAAGTATGAGGCCAGAAAAGTAATTTCAGCATAACAATTACACATGGCAGTTATGTTGTATAAGTCATTTAACATGTAACATACTTTTAAAAATTAACATAGTCCAAAAAATTAGCTCCAAGTGTTAGCAATGCCCAAACAACAACTAAAATTAAGGGTGTGTCAATGCTTTGCCTTCAAGTATTATTTTTTGCTCCCTCCAAACTCTCCTTGCTCCTACTTTAAGAGTTTATTACTCAAATGCTAAAACTGCTTATATTTGTTGTTGTTGTTGTTGTTGTTGTTGTTTTAAAGTTGCTTAGGATGCGTTTTGTTTAATCATTTTTGTTTGCGTGTCTGTTTGTTTTGTGGTGTTTGTTACCTTTGATTATTAGATTTGGAACATAATCTAGGAGTTATGTGTGCTCAATTTCTATAGATCCTGGAGTGAACTAAAGACAGAGTGGCATACTTAATTTAGAAATCTCCAATTTTTTTTATTCTTAAGTCAAATCCTTAGCTCTATTCTAACATAGAGCTTTATATTTACAGATGCCCTTATTAACCCTTTTGCTGTGGAGACAGATACCTTCTGCTTCTATTAGTCCCCACCACATTAAATTACTTGCATCAGGTCTCTATTACGCCTCCACTTGAGCTAGCGCTGTGTAGCAAAACAACACTGGTAGGGAGTGAATGGTTATCAAGAGAAAGTTTACTTTCAGTGTTAAGAATTAATTTAGCTGAATTGGTGCCGTGAAAGTGGAGAACACAATCCCCTCACTGTTGTTTGTCAGGGTGTGTTATATCACCCTGGATTGCTATGTCAATAATCTGCCTGGCCTGCAAGCTAAAAATCTAAGATTGCTCGGATGACTGACAGGCTGGAGATAGCTGATAATTCTAAGGAATTGGAGGTGTAAAATCTTTAAGGACCACGTCTACAGTATAAATGCCAGGGTATCTCCACATCACTCTGTACTTACAAAGGCAACAGCATTGTTAATGGCAGCCTGTCTGTCCATCAAGTTTGCTACCGGCGGATTTATCCCTCTTTCACTCCTTATCTTTCTTTGCTGTGTTTATTTCGAAACCAGCTGCAGAATAAATTGCCTCTTGTCTTCACCTCCTACACTGAGTACAATGATATGTTCTGTAAAGCTTAAAATCATGGTGTTTTTCAAGCACTCCTTTTTTCAGAACACTGACTTCTAATTTTGTTTGTTTATGAATATGTATTATTTATCTTGTGGGGCTTTTAAAACACTAAAATGACTTATTTACTTGGTGAATGCTGAGGATCTAGATAAAGATATGTGTGTGGTATTTCACAGAGAAAAAATAGAATAATTAATATAATCATTTTGTTATTGTTTTGAATAATTAATTAGATCTGATCTGTTTTCATCAAATAGTTAAAATTAAAAGGCAGCCAATTTCAGAGCAAACAGCACATTTCTATTAATTGACTTCAGGAATTTAGTGAAGTTTAAAGTACCCCTCCTTTATGTACATCTGCCCAGCTGCACTTTTCTAATTTATGACCAGAGGAAAGAAGATAATTGTAGTTCGGCAGACTTAAGGATCAAGATTAGAGTTTACAAAAAATATCCAAGTTCTGCAGCAACCCAAACCCTCCCACACTGCTGGTGGGTGTACAGTTTGAGACAACCACTTTGGAAAACGCTTGGCTAAACCTACTAAAGATGATTATACACACACTTTATGAACCAACAACTCCTCTCCCAAAGATACACAGGTGTGCATTCTCCAAAAGACATAAAAGAACCTAAACAACCACTTGTAAAAGGCAATAAAAATGCCCGTAAAATATGAACAATTGCATGTATGCATACTATTTTTAATATAGATAAAATAAAACAACTAAGCATTGATCAACACTAGAATGGATAAATTGTATTATGTATTCATCCAACGGAGTACCACATAGCAATGAAAATGAAGAAACTGCTGCTATTCATGTTACATAGACGAATCTCACAAACATAATGTTGAGCCAAAGAAGCCAAACATATACACTGAGTGATTCTGTTTATATAAAATTCAGACCTATATCTACCTAATCAGAACAGAGGTGATTCTTGGGGTGATTTGGGCATGAAGAGAGCCCTGGGATTCTGCCACTGTTCTATGTCTTCATATGGGTGCCAGTTACATGTTGGGTGTGTTTATTTGCTGGATTAATCAATATGTACACTTACTATTTGTGAACTTGTCTGCATCTATGTTAGTACTTCAAAAAAAAAAAACTTTAACATTAAAAAAGCATCCAAGGGCCGGGCGTGGTGGCTCATGACTGTAATCCCAGCACTTTGGGACGCCAAGGCAGGCGGATCACGAGGTCAGGAGATCGAGACCATCGCGGCTAACACCGTGAAACCCTGCCTCTAATAAAAATACAAAAAAAAAAAAAAAAAAAAAAAAAAAAAAAAGCATCCAGGTTTTCAGGCAGTGCTTGCAACTACACACTAAATTATATTTCTTTCTAGATGATATTTCTTGGTTATTTGCAGAGGGAGATGAAAGTAAGAAAAAAGAGAGCAGCAGATAATCTGGGAAAGGTGTGCATATGCCAGATTGATCTGAGTAATAGAGTTCTCTGAAGATTAATCCATGCGTATTTAGCACAGACACACACATATACTTGTGGATATATATTTAAATGAGCATTGTGGCTCCTATATTGGTGAGTAATGAGGGCAAATATTTATCAATCATTTTGTATCATAAAAAGTCCTTGAATTATGCTAAGTATTTGAACAGAAATATTCATTTTTATTTGGACTGGATGTTATATACAATATTACAAATATCATTCATTCGTTCACAAAATATGGGAGCACATACATATCTGAGTTGAGCATTGTGCTAGGGTCAAGGATGTGGAAGTAAGATGCAGAGTCCTTGCCTTTATGTGAAACACAATGACCTTTTGTTCTCCAAAAGACCTATGAACTCCTTAATACAGATCAATATTTTAAATGTCATCTCAGTATGTTCTATTGCCTATAGTACCTGACTCATGAAGTTGACCAATGGTTTATTTTCATTTCTAAAACATGACCCTCAGAAGCAATATTTGGCTATGATATATTTTAAACTAACTCTCTTCCTCTCTCTGGAGCTCCTGCCTCTCCCATTACTTTCCCCCCTTCTTACCTTTTTCTCTTCAACCATGACATTAAAAAACACCACAGAATATATTTGCTAATTTTAATTCATTTTATACCTGTGACAGTAATTAAATAAGGAAATTCATTACTATCATTACCATTATACTTTTATCATTACCGTTGCTTTGATATAAAATAAATGAATAGTTAGAATAGAAATCTATTATCAAAATTATCTTGTATGTGAAAAAAAGATTTTATTCCTCCAAATGATGTTATCTTAAATCGTCAGGGTAACTGAAAGGTGAAGTTTCTAGAGTCTAAAATTTGATTTAATTTCAATTTAATATTTTGTTATCAAAACAAACCGGTACCATTCTAAATCTCTGTTGTTTTGAATATTTTAACTACTTTTTAATGTGGAAATGTTTTAAGAGTATTAACTCTATTTTCTCTTGAATAAACTTCCTTTTTTAGTTGAGTTATATTTATAAGAATGTAAAGTTAAATTTCTCTATAACTCTTTCTAGTATTGTCAGCTAATTCTACCTAACCATTGAACAAGCAATAATTCTTTAATATATACTAATGTTTTAAATAATGTCTGACGGCATCTCATCAATGTCAACTTTTTAAAAATCTTGAATGTTTGATCTTCGTAACTTTAAACATCCAAATGCTAAGAAGGTAAAAATTTTAATTTGCATCCATGTATCTGTAGTGATATAATCAGAGAAGATTTGAAGCAAGCTTTTATTCATAAAATTTACTCTCTTTTCTCTGAATTACTTCACAAATCATATTGTAGCAGAACCTGTCAATAGACTAACCACTGTGAAGACAATAGTTTTTATTCTTCGCAGGGCTCTTAGCAAATTTTAGAGTCTCTTGGGAATCTGCCTTCACCATAGGTATGATAATAGCAAATAATTTCAAAACATTACTCCAAGAAAAGACATCAGTTGATTGTAGGAAGTGTTCTAATTAAAACCAATTTGGTAGCTCTTATGTTCTTACGAATACTCGCAGGTAATAATGACTAATAAGGCTTAACAAAGGATGTGGAAGGGTATTCTAGATAAGAGAACACAATATACATGGAAATGAGAAATGGGTCCAAGGAACTTTGATTAGACCAATTTGGCAAACAAGCATAGCTTACTTAAACGACAGTGAGAGACGAGGACAGGTTAAGGAGTGATATAATGCTAGAATAAATAAATTTTGTCCGTGTTGAAAATATTTCAACATAAATATGACTTTTAAGAAATTGTATTTTCAGAGGTTCCTCTAAAGACATTCAACCAGAACTAGCATGGGAAGACTTGAGCAGAGGGAAACTCTTAAGTAGTTATTGCTATAGAGAAGACTACAGGTGGTTGAGTGACTGTGTTAGTTTAATGAAAGAATAGAGACGATATAAGACAGCATGAGTAAATGTAAGACTAAATCTTATTGACTTGTACGTGTCAGGAATATATTTTTTAATATTTCTTATAAGAACTTGACAAAGCAACATATGCCATTGGATATAACACATAAAATATTTCACAATACCTAAGAAATATTCAATCTTTTAAATTTATATTCAAATTTGCTACTATGCCATCTTTTTGGTTTCTGACTCACAAAATTTTAACCATATATAACTACTTCATATAATTTTGTAAATAAATACTTACTATAATAGACCCTATAACAGTAATCCACAAACAAAAAGCCAAATCTGTGATATAAGAGATAACATTGCAGTGCCCTTGAGTAAGTTTACTTCTTTAAGCCTAATTTCTTCATCTGTAAATTGGACACAATAGTGGTATTTATCTATAGGGTTGTATCAAATATTTATAACTATGCAGCTATGAAAGTCAATTGCATTTTCAACACAATGCTCAGCAATCTCCTTTGTCAGACCACTATCTTCCACTTAATAGGAGCTGACAATTTTGCCAATTGTTTCACGACTACAAAACATGGGCCATCATCTTTCTACCCTCCAACAGTAGTTTACTCCACTGATTTTACCACCTCCGATAACAATCTCCTTTTTCCTTTCCAGCCTTTATTCCCACTTCATTCCAAGGCCAGTACTATAAGATTTAGATTTTTTAAGAGGGCACTCCATTTATGGTACACATTTCTGTATCAGTTTTTTTATTGCCAAGTAACAAATCATTTCAAAACTTAATGACTTAAAGCACCATTAATTTATTATTTCTCACAATTCTGTAGATTAAATTCTGCTAATCTTGTCTGGGCTCATTCATGTAGCTGCTTTCAAATGATGGATTGGAAGAGGACTCAGCTAGGGTGGCTGGGCCTCACTCTCTCTGGGGTCTTTCATCCTTAGGGAGGCTAGGCAAGACTTCTTCACCTTGTGATAATAGCAGCATTTCAAGCAGGCAAGATCCAATGTCCAAATGCTTATGAAGTCTCTGTTTTCGTCCTTTATGCTGATGTCGTATTGTTCAAATAAGCTATACTATCAAAGCTAGAGTCAGTGTTAGAAGGGACTAGAAAAGACAGTGATATAATTCACTAGAGGACATTACTGTAACAAAATACTATGATGACCTATTGTGTGGATTAAATCAAATAATGCACAGAAAGTTATTAGCATATGCCTAGTACATAATATGCACTCAGTAAATGTTAGCTACTATTTAAAAATTAGTAATGACATTCATGATTATATATTTATATAACTGTCAGTCTTACTGAGAAACTATTTTGCTTACTATAAACTGGTTTTTACCAACGTTCCTGTGAACTGCCTCTGTTCTTACCCAACACCTATCTTGACTCCAGATTTAGCACTTGGATACAGCTCCTAAAGCAATTCTAGTTTCAAAATATCTCAATAAAAATAAATATCTTACTGAATGTTTCCTAATGCAATAGACAAGATAACTTATACTATATACCACACAACAGAAACTTAATTAAATTCCATGTTATAATTCCCAGTTTTCCCCCAATTTGTTCTGTCATGTCATCTGCTTTATCATTCCTAATCAGCCTCCAAAATCCCTTCTCTTGCCTAAACAATTAACATCTCATTTTCACCAAGTATTTATTACTTGGGTAATGGAAAGTCTGGTAGCCTTAATTAAAATAATCTTCCTGTCTTCTTAGATATGCCCAACCCCATCCCTCCAACCTAATCTAGGAGAATAGAGAAAATCTCAAGAGTTTCAAGTCACACATATCCTTTAAAATAAGGAAAATCCAATTGAAACAAAGAAATATTAAGGATTAAGCTATTTAATATACTACTAATTAGGAATCAAGAATATAGAGAAGGACAAGATAATTTCACTGAAATTATTTTCATGTCTGACTTTTTTAACTGACCATTAAACAAAGTACTAAGATCAATGGGGCAACACACGTGTTCAAAGTGCTTCCAGAGCATGAAGTAGGAAGCCCCTGTGAATGTCAATAACATGGACTCTTACTCCAAAAAGAATAGACTCGGCAACATGCATTGGTGATGTCATGCACCATGCTTTTTTGAAACTCTCTACTTATTATGAGTGTTTTCTTTTGTGTTTCTCTTTCCCACTCTCTGGAACTTGAACTGATTGCCTCTGCTGTGTACTAACTGCAGACCTTCCCGCTGGTCCCTTGACGCAGAATCAAGCTCACAGTTTCCACACTCACACCTGCTATTACCCTCTCCTTCAAATACACCATTTATCTTGACAGTAAGTAAACTTATCTTGGGAAGTATTCCTTGTGGAACTGTAGTTTGTCTTTTGGATTATCTGAAAGATCAAATTTTAAGTTCTCCTTTGATACCAAACATTGGTCTTTTCCTTCCTTGAGCAAGCTTTAAAAAGTACCTTTTCATTTCAGGTAGAAAACACATGAGAGTGATGATAGTAAGTAGCATTTAAGTTTACATGTAGGAGATGCTTTGAAAATTCTTATTTTTTCATATCAGTCTGATATAAAGAATAGCATTGTTCAAGAAATGCTATAAAAATGGTCTCTGTGCTTCTGCGTGAGAAAGACATTGGCTATTGGAATAAATCCTCTGTCAATCTCCTTTTCAAGGAAAAATAACAACAAAGACTTCAGAAAGCTATACCAGCTGAGCAAGTGTTTTTGTGAAACGTGACTTCAGACAAAATAGTAATCATCAGCTTGAAGAAGGAAAGTTTTTATGTATAAGTACATATATATAGGTGGGTTCCAGATATAAGATGGGTTTGAAGGGATACAAAGAAACTATTAACAAGATTGTTGTTTGCTGAAGATATTCAATAACTAGATTGTCTGTAAGAAGATTATATTGTGAAAAAGATAAACCTCACATTTGGACCATGATGGAATGGCATGGCAGAGTAATAAACTATAGAGGCAAGCGTGTGAACAATTTAGTGTAGGAGGTCAAAATAGTCTAGTATATGTATCTGTACTCATAACTTTGCACTTCTGTGTGCTTTTTATATTGCTTAAAATCATACAATTTATTTTTGAGTTATAATTAAGACATTTACTTAAGGACTTCAGACTTATTTACGTATTTGTTTAGTGAAAATAATTCTTTCCTTCCCTTTCAGTTTCCAGGTAAAAGTTAAATGATACGTACTTCTGATCACATATAGTGAAATATGGAGTCTCTATGCAATTTTACATTCATTCCAAAAGGAGTTTTACACATAAGGAAAAAATTAGTACTCACTAAAATAATGAGGGAGATGAACAAATTATCAGATTTCCATGAAAAGTTTACAACTGAGTTAAAAGATGGTCCATTACATGTCAGAAGTGGTTATAACAATATACGGTGTATACCAAACAGTTCGAGAAAAAAATGCCATTAAATGTAAATATTTTAATAATGTTGATTAGTTTTTAGAATTTAGTGACCATCACATGTTAATTTTTAAAAATGTTGGAAAATAAAGTATAATTAAATTATTAGAAATCACCTAGCAATATCTGTTAACATTTTGAAATATTTCTTCCAAGAATTTTTTTCATGTGGAGGAATATGCCATTATAATGTTTAATTGGGATTATACTGTAACTACATACATAACGTGTCTAGCTTTTATCACCTAACATAATTTTAAATGAATTTTATGAGTATATTTTCCTTATTTGTTTAATTTACCCCAGTTTTTATGCCACCTAGCAATGTGTGATAGTAGGTTCCAGTACCCTCGCCATCAAAAAGATAAAGTTGTTATATATTTGATTTGCAATCTTTACTTGAAATGAGGCCCTGTTCTTTTGACCCTTTATGACTTTCTGTTATCTTTTGAGAATAAGCATTTTTCATTTTACTCATTGGTTGTTAATATTGTTTTCTAAGTGGTTAGTGAGAGTTATTTAAAAATCATAAATATTAATCTGTCCTGTGATATTTAATATAATTTTTTCTCATTTGTTGTTCTTTTTTAATTTTTTAGTGTAACATATTTGTAATGGTTTATTACTATGTCACCATAATATACTATTTTTAGTCACCTTAGCCAGGCTGCAAATATTTTCCAAAATCTCCTGTAAGGTTCTGAGTTCATCCTGGCTACCAAAGACATTTTCATAAATGCAGGAGGCAGAAATGAAGTAGCAGCCATATTTTTATGCTCAGTAGATTAGTATAGAGTACCATCCATTGCATCATCTCACACTTGTCACTGATCTGTAGTCTCACTGGGATGACATGGGCCCCATCAGAAAGCCTCCTTACAGCTTTTTAAGGTCCTGAACCAAGTGAGTGTGCAGATTTGTGGAAAAGAGCTGCAGGTTCACCGCATATCGACCCTGCAGCAGTTTAAGGCAGAGAGAGAATGATGTGGGTTCCAATTAACAGTAGTAGGTCTCTTATCATGAGTGTTTCATATCTAGTTTTCCTTTCTGACTGCTAATCTGGTTGATGGCTAATAGCTTGACTCTCAACACCAAAGGCAGTGACAACCACATTGCAGAGATGCTTGTTCCAATTTTCATAATTGTGTGAGGCCTAGTCTGCACATAAATTCCTTATTCTATATCATTAATACTGTTCTGCTTCTCTGATTGAACCTTGACTGAGACAGAAACAGCTAATGGAAGGGGTTCTATATCAGTAGCCACTAGCCACTGTGGCTATTGAGCACTTGAAATATTGTTAGTAAGATTTGAGAATGGCTGTATCTATAAAACCCACAGCAGATTTCAAATACAGTAAGAAAAAAATGAAAATATCTCATTAATAGGCCATATATTAACTACATATTAAAATAATATTTTTTCATATATTGATTTAAATAAATATTAATTTTACTGATTTTTACATTGTTAATATGGCTACTAAATATTTTGACAGTACATAAGTGGCTTGCATTTGTAGCTCACCTTGAATTTTTATTAGACGCTAATATTCGAGAAGAATAGCACCTTAGAAATGAGTTATTAGAACTGGCTCCAACGTTTCTGGAATTGGTCTCTGGTCTGACTAGATTAAAGGTGTTAATGATCCTTTTTTCCGTTTGTGAAGTGAATTCTCATAGTCGGTGGAAAGGACTAGTAAATCAGATGCTTAATTACCACCCATAGATACCTATAATTAAGTACCTGTTAAACATGACATCTGTGTATTCTTCCAGGCAGTTTCTGTTTCCTGCTATTTCTCCCAGTGTATGAGTCATATTTTTCTATTTCTTTGCAGATTTCATAACTTTTTACTGAAATTGGTCCTTTTAGATACTGTATTATAGCAACTCTGAGTACTGGTCCTCCTGTTCCAGTGTTTCTTTGCTTGTATGTTTAATGACTGGCTGAATTGTTTTACTGAAGTCTACCCCTGTCTCCTTAACTGTGGCAAGCCTTTGATGTGACTCAGGGAAGTATGCTTTTGGGCATGCCCAGTTATCTTGGGATGTCAGTTGTATTGGTAGGGTGCTCTTCCACTCTTTTCTGACCACATTCAGCTATTAAACTCCACTAGTAGCACCTACTGATTGCTCTATTGTTTTCATCAATATCCCAAGGCTTAAATACCTCCATTAATTCAATCAAATTAACTCAATCAAATTGTGGTCCCTTTGAGTGAATACTTTCTGAGGTTAGTGTTTCATATTGGTTCTGGACCCAGGAGTGCTCCTCCCAGCTGTCTTATCCCTGGGTTATTTTCTGCAAATTACCACCTTACATTCCAGGCTATATTTTTATTAGATCCATGAATCTTCAAATTGCCTTTCACCACAATGTCCAATATTTTTTAGAATATCTTTAGGTTAAAACTTCTCCATGCTTTGTTGCAAATAAAGTCAGTTAATTTGGGGACAGATTAGGTACTTTATTATAGGTATCTGTGGGTGGTAAATAAATATCTAGTGGAAAAAAATCTACAAAAAATCAGTAAGAGAGACAAGAGTCCACAGTACTTGAATGAAGATTGTTGCAGATTAGAACACAGGACTTACTCTACCATCAGCTCCCAGTATAGGGCTTTCTTCCTAGGAGGATAAACGATTCTCATTTTCATTCATCCTCAGCTGCCTATTGTTGAGGCTGAGTGTGGTCACAGGTGGGGACTTCCTCCTAGTGCCCGCCCACTATTTATGAAAGGTAGGTTCTAAGCAGGTGTAGTATGCTAAGAATAATGGAGTTCTGATAGCTCTTCTTCCTGTTCGTAAGCATGTGGTTCCAAGTTAGGAGATGCAAGCAAAGAGGACATCATTATTATTCCTCCCTTTCTACCAGATGCTCAGCTCCCAGAGTTGATGTGTCACTCAGAATAAACTTGCCTTTGTCCCCACCCGTAGCTTCAGAGCCTGGGCTCAGAGATTTTGCCTGGGGGAGAAGCATAACATAAAACCAAAGGCTCCTAATCTGTAGACCAATTTCAGTAAAAAAATTACAAAATCTGCAAAGAAATAGAAAAATATGACTCATACGCTGGGAGAAATAGCAGGAAACAGAAACTGCCTAAAAGAATACACAGATGTCATGTTTAAACTGTAAAAAAACAAAAACTAATAGAAATCATTAAAGAAGTAAAGGAAAGTATGATTGGAATGTTATACCAAATACAAAATCAATGAAAGCAGAAATTAAGAAAAGGAACTAAATGGAAATACCAAAGTTAAAAAGTAAAATAATCGCAATACAAAATTTACTTGGGGGGCTCCTCAGAGATTTGAACAGGCAAACTAAAAACTAGCAAACAAAGGTAAATGGATATAGATTATGGAACTTGAAAAGAAAAGAAAAAAAGCATGGAGAAAAATGAACACAGCCTCAGAGAAATGTGAGGCATTATTAATCACACAAACATACATGTACTAAGAGTACATAGAGAGGAGATAGAAGAAAAATAACAAATATTCAAAAAAAATTGCTGAAACTACTCAAAGTTATTGAAAAACAATAACCTAGGCATCCAGGAAGCTCAGTGAACTCCAGGTAGTATAAACACAAAGTAACCCACGAACAAATCATATTAAAAAGAATGAAACTCTCTGACAAGGAGTACATTTGAAAGCAACAAGGGAAATATGTCCCTTCACTTACAAGAAAACTCCAAAAAGATTAACACACCTGACTTCTTGGCAGAAATAACTGAAACCAGAGACATTGGGATGATATATTTAAAATGCTCAAAGAAAGCTTCAACCTGGCCTCCTCTATTCAGGAAAACTTTTGTTCAAAAAGTGAAAGTAAAAGAAAGACCTTTATAGATAAATAAAATCTTAGAGAATTTGTTGCTGGCAGACCAGCCATACATGACATACTTAATGAAGTTCTTCAGGATGAAAGCAAATTACACCAGATGGAATTTTCAGTCCAACTTGAAACAATAAAGAATATTGTAAAAAAAATTATGTAATTATAAAAAGTGGCATATTTTCCTCCTTTCTTCTCATACCTGATTTTAAAAGCAGTGGTATAAAATGATATGTATGATAGGCCCCGGTGTGTGATGTTCCCCTTCCCGAGTCCAAGTGATCTCATTGTTCAGTTCCCACCTATGAGTGAGAACATGCGGTGTTTGGTTTTCTGTTCTTGTGATAGTTTGCTAAGAATGATGGTTTCCAGCTGCATCCATGTCCCTACAAAGGACGCAAACTCATCCTTTTTTATGGCTGCATAATATTCCATGGTGTATATGTGCCACATTTTCTTAATCCAGTCTGTCACAGATGGACATTTGGGTTGATTCCAAGGGATTGCATTGGGAGTTATACCTCATATAAATGATGAATTGATGGGTGCTGGCAAGTTGATGGGTGCAGCACACCAACATGGCACAAGTATACATATGTAACAAACCTGCACGTTATGCACATGTACCCTAGAACTTAAAGTATAATAAAAAAAAAAGAAATCAAAAAAATAAAACAAAATAAAATAAAAATAAAATGATATGTATATAATGCAACACAACATTGAGCCTATTGCATATAGAAATATAACACGTGTGCTATATTTGTCAATAACAGCACAAATAAAGTGGAAGGGAATAAAGTTTTAATGGCCTAAAATTACAAAAGGAGGTAAAATAATACTTAAAATAATGTATTGTTAAGTTTGTAACATTAACAGATGAATATATATAAAAAGAATACTACAAAAAGGCAGGGAATAGAGCTGTATAAGAGTAACAATTCTATATATCATTAGAATCAAACTGAGATAAATCTAAAGTAATTTGGATAAATTTCAGTGTATATGGTAAGCCCTAGACAAAATGCTAAAAGCATATAAACCATAAAAACATTTTAAAAATTAGATGCAACTTAAAAAATGTTTACTTAATGCAAAAGAAAGCTATAAAAGAGAAATAAAAGAACAAATAGAACCCTAGAGCATATAGAAAACAAAGAGTAAATTGGCATGAGTCCAATTATATCTATAACATTAAATGTGAAAATATTAAACAAAGTGATGAAAAGGCAGAGCTTTTCAAGTTGGTTAAAAAAATTCAATTATATACTATCTAAATGTGACACACTTTAGATTGAGAATAGACCAAAATTAAAATATGGAAAATATATATTATGCAAAGAGCAAACACTTACAAAAGTAAAATGTAAATATTTATGTTATATATATTTTACCACAATTAAAAATACTGGAAAACTGAATTCAACAACATATTTTAAAAATTACACAACAGGACGAAGTGGGATTTTGCCTAGGATAAAGCAAGTTTGGTTCAAAATCTGAAAATATATTAATGGGATGCATTATATCAATTGAATAAAATAAAAAATCAGTCAGGTACAGAGGTTCATGCCTGTAATCCAAGCACTTTGGGAAGCCAAAGCAGACAGACTGCTTGAAACAAGGAGTTTGAGACCAGCCTGTGCAACATGATGAAACCCCATATCTACAAAAAACACAAAAACTGGGTGTAATGACACTTGCCTGTAGTCCCAACTACCTGGGAGGCTGAGGTGGGAGGATTGCTTGAGCTCGAGAAGTAGAGATTGCAGTGAGCCACGATGATATTATTGCACTGTAGCCTGGGTGAAAAAGTGAGATCCTGTCTCAAAAACAAGCAAATAAACAGTCACATACTCATCTCAATAAATGGGCAAACTCCATTTGACACAATTCAGCATGTGTTCATGATTAAAACTCTCAAGAAACTTGAAATAAAAGGAAAATTTATAAAACTAATTAAGAGTATCTGTGTTATGCCATTTTTTCATTGCTATAAGGAAATATCTGAGGCCAGATAATTTAAAAAGAAAAGAGGTTTAAAACTAACCTGAAAGCTAGCTGAAGAAATAATTAAAATTAGGTAACTGAATAAAATTGAGAGGCAAAAATCCATACCAAAAAAAACAATGAAATAAAGAGTTTGTTCTTCAGAAATATAAACAAGATTGATAGACTGCTAGCTATATTAAAAAAGAAGAAAAAGAAGATCTAAATAAGTACAATCAGAAACGACAAAGATGACATTACAACTAGTCACACGGAAATACAAACTCCTCAGAGAATAGTATGAACAACTCTGTGCACAAAAATTAGCAAATCTAAAGAAAATGGATAAATTCTGGGAAATACATAATCCCCCAAGATTGAATCAGGAAGAAATTGAACCCTGAATAGACCAATATCACGCTCTGAAATTGAATCAGTAATGAAAAACCTACCAACCACAAAAAACCCTAGACCAGATGAATTCTAGCAGATGTGCAAAGAAGAACTTATATCAATCATACTGAAAGTATTCCAAAAATTTGAGTAGAGGCTGCTCTCTAACTCATTCTATGAAGCCATCATCAGCCTAATAACAGAATCTAGCAGAAACACAACGAATAACGAAAACTTTATGCCAGTATCTCCTATGAACATAGTCACAAAAAATCCTCAACAAAATACTAGCAAACCAAATCCAGGAGCAAATCAAAAAGCTGATAACACCACAATCAAGTAGACTTCATTTCTGAGATGCAAGTCTGGTTCAACAGATGCAGTTCAATAAATGTGATTCATCATCAATGTTGTTTGCGTCTAAGTCTCCACCAAATTATCATGTTAAGTTGTAATCCCCAGTGTTGAAGGTGGAACCTAGTGAGAGGTGATTGAATCATGGGTCAGGTTTCTTATCAATGATTTAATACCAATCCCTTGACATTGTTCTTGTGATCATGAGTTCTTGTGAGATCTGATCATTTAAAAGTGTGTAGCATCTCCCTCCTCATGCTCTTGCTCCTGCTTTCAACATTTGAAATGCCTATTCCCCCTTCACCTTCCACCATGATTGTGAGTAATCCCAAACCTTCTTCAGATGCCAAGCAGATGCTAGCATCATGCCTCCTGTACAGCCTGAAGAACTATGGCCAATTAAGACTCTTTTCTTTATAAACTACTTAGTTTCATGTATTTCTTTATGGCAGTGTAAGAATGGTCTAATCCAGAAAATTGGTACTGAGAGTGGTGCATTGCAATAGAAATACCTGAAAAAGTGGAAGCAGCTTTGGAACTGGTAACAGACAGAAGTTAGAAGAGTTTGGAGGGCTCAGAATCAGATAGGAATATGAGTGAAAGTTTGAAACTTCCCACAGACTGGTTAAATGGTTGGGACCAAAAGTGAAAGTTTGAAATTTCCTACAGACTGGTTAAATGGTTGGGACCAAAATGTTGATAGTGATATGAACAGTGAAGGCCAGGCTAATGAGGTCTCAGGTGGAAATGAAGAACTTATTGGGAACTAAAGTTGGAGCAAAGCTTATTCCTGTTATGCCTTAGCAAATAACTTGACTGGATTGTGTTCATGACCTAGGATGTTGTGGAACTTTGAACTTGAAAGTGATAATTTGGGGTATCTGGCAGAAGACATTTCTAAGCAGTAAAGTGTTCAAGATGTGGCAGGGCTGCTTCTATAACCCTATGCTCAGATGTGTGAGCCAAGAAATAACCTCAGATTTGAACTTATATTTAAAGGGGAGGTAGAGAAATTTGGAAATTTTGCATCGTGGCCATGAGGTAGAAAAAAAAAAAAAGAAGCCCATTTTCAAGGGAAGAATGCAAGCAGGCTGTGAAATTTGCATAAGTAAAAAGAAGCCAAATACTAGTATCCAAGACAATGAGAAAAAAGCCTTGAAGGCATTTCAGATACCTTTGTGGCAGCCCTTTCTATTGCAGACCTAAAGTCCTAGGGGAACTGAATGGCTACATGAGCCAGGTCCAGCACCCCTGCTGCCCTGTGCAGCCTTCAGACACTGTTTCCTGCATCCTAGCCACTCCAGCTCTAGCCGTGGCTCAAAGGGGTCCAGGTACAGCATAGGCCGCTGCTTTAGACAGTGTGAGCTGGCTTCCACATGGTGTTAAGCCTGAAGGTACATGGAGTCCAAGAGTTAAGGCTTGGGAACCTCTGTCTACATTTCAGAGGATGTACAGAAAAACCTGTTTTCCAAGTAGATGTTTGCTGCAGGGGGAGTACCCTACCATAAAACCTCTACTAGGACAGTACAGGGAAAATACGGGTTGGAGCCCCCACACAGAGCCTGCACTGATGTACTGCCTAGTAGAGCTGTGAGGAGAGGGTCATAGTCCTCCAGATCCCAGAATGTTAGAGTCACTGGCAGCTTGCACCTTTTGCATGGAAAAGCCATGATTCATAAGCACTCAATTCCAGCCTGTGAGAGCAGCTGTGTCAGCTGAATACTGCATAGCCACAGAGGCAGAGCAGTCCAAGGCCTTAGGACTCTGCACTTTTACCAATGTCCCTTGGATGTGAGACATGAACTCAGCTGAAGCTGGAACAGCCTTGATGTGGGGAGTATTTACCAAAGCTGAGCAGGGCAGTGGGCCCATGGTCTGGCCCCTGAACCCACTCTTTCCCCTAAGCTGTTGGGCCTGTGATGGGAGGTGCAGTCTTCAAGATATCTGAAATACTTTTGAGGTCTTTTTCACATAGTCTTGGCTATTAGCATTTGACTCTGTTTTAGTCATACTAATCACTCTAGCAAGTGGTTGCTTCAAAGACTGTTTGTATCCCCTCCTGGAAATGCTTTTTGTTTCTCTGTACATGGCCAGACTGTAAATTTTCCAAACTTTTACTCTCTGTTTCACTATTAAATTTATGTTTCTACTTTAAGTCATTCCTTTTCACTTGAGTCTGATTGTAAGCTATTAGAAGCAGCCATTCCACATCTTGAATGCTTTCCTGCTTAGAAATGTCTTTGGCCAAATAATCTAGGTCATCACTATTAGGTTCAACCTTCCACAGAACCCTGGGCCATGGATACAATGCAGCCATGCTCTTTGCTAAGGCATAACAAGGGTAGCCTTTACTCTAGTTCCCAGTAAGTTTCTCATTTCCATCTGAGACTTCATCAGCCTAACCTTTGCAATCTATATTTCTAACAGCATTTTGATCACAATCACTTAACAAGTCTCTAAGACATTCCAAACTTTCTTCCATCTTTCTATCTTCTTCTGAGTCCTCCAAACTCTTCCAGGCTTTTCCCATTACCCAGTTTCAAAGCTGTTTCCACATCCTCAGGTATCTTCATAGAAAAAGGCCACTCCTGGTACCAATTTTCTATGCTTGGCTGTTTTTGTGTTCCTATAAAGAAATACCTGAGACTGGGTAATTTATAAAGAAAATAGTTTTAATTAGCTCATGTATCTGCAGGCTGTACAAGAAACATGGTGCCAGAATCTGCCTGGATTTTAGTGAGACTCCAGGAAGCTTCCAATTATGGTGGACATTGAAGGAGGAGTAGGAATGCCAAATGGCAAGAGCAGGAGCAAGGGGATAGTACATCCTAGACTTTTAAACAACCAGCTCTAGCATGAACTAACTGAGCAAGAACTTACTTATCATCAAGGAGATGGCACTAAACCATTCATGAGGGATCTGCTCCCATGACCTAATCCCACCAGTCCCCATATCCAACATTGGAATCACATTGTAACAGGAGATTTGGAAAGGACAAACAAACATCCAAACTATATCACCATCTATGAAAAATCCATAGCTATCATTATACTTAATGCTGAGGGATTAGATGCTTTCTCCATAAGATCAGGAACAAGACATGTGTTTTCACCACATGTATTCTAAATTGTACTAGAGTTTCTGTCCAAGGACAAAAAAAAAAAAAAAAAAAAAAATCCAAACCATATCAACGCCTATGAAAAAATCTGTAGCTATCAATGTACTTAATGCTGAAGGACTGGATGCTTTCTCCATGAGATCAGGAACAAGACATGGATGTTGTGCTTTCACCACATCTATTTGACATTGTACTGGAATTTATGTCCAGGGCAATTTTGAAAGAAAAGAAATAATAAGCATTCACATTGTAAAGGAAGGAGTATACTAACTCTATTTACAGATCACATAATCTAATATATAGGAAATCTTGAGTAATTTACTACACAACTATTAGGATTAATTAATAAGTTTAGCAAGTTTGCAGGATATGTGATCAGTATAGAAAAATTAATCAAGTTTGTATACACTTGCAATGATCAATATGAAAATTAAATCTAAATTACAATTATATTTATAATAGCATCACAAAGAATAAAATATCTAAGAATAAATTTAATGAAATACATTCAAAACTCATACTCTCAAAAATACAAAACACTGTAAAAGAAATGTTAGAAATATACTCACATTTTCAAAAGAATCTTATATTTATGGGTTGAAAGTTTTAACATTATGATGGCAATAATTTCTAAACTGATGTATAGATGCAATGCAATCTATATTAGAATTTTGGCTGACTTCCTTGTAAAAATTGACAAGCTGGTTCTGAAATCCATATGGAATTGTCAGTGACCCAGAATACCCAAAACAATTCTGAAAAAAAAAATGTAGGAGGACTCATACTTCCTAATTTCAAAATTTCTTAAAAAGAAATAATAATAAGAGAAAGTTGTATTAGTACAAAAACGTAAAATGAAATAACACTGAGAGTCCAGAATAAAATCAAACACCTGTGGCAACCGATTTTTTATAAATGTGCCATGAACATTTATTGAGGAAAGAATAGTCTTTAAAAAAAAATGTTCCTGGGAAAACTGCCTAGCTGCATGCAATAGAAGGATGTTGGACCGCTTTCTCAAATGATATATAAAAATTAACAAATATTAAATATGTTGAATCAAAGTGAATCAAATACCTAAATATAAGAACTAATACACTAAAACTCTTAGCAGAAAACATAGGGGTAATTCTATATGACCTTGAATTTTGCAAATAATTTTTTTTTTTTTATTTTTTTTTTTGAGACGGAGTCTCGCTCTGTCGCCCAGGCTGGAGTGCAGTGGCCAGATCTCAGCTCACTGCAAGCTCCGCCTCCCGGGTTTACGCCATTCTCCTGCCTCTGCCTCCTGAGTAGCTGGGACTACAGGCGCCCGCCACCTCGCCCGGCTAGATTTTGTATTTTTTTTGGTAGAGACGGGGTTTCACTGTGTTAGCCAGGATGGTCTCGATCTCCTGACCTTGTGATCCGCCAGTCTCGGCCTCCCAAAGTGCTGGGATTACAGGCTTGAGCCACCGCGCCCGGCCAGAATTTTTGTGGTAGCATCCAAAATCACAAGCAACAAAGAAAATATAGATGACCTTATCAAGACCAGAAAACTTTTGTGCTTCAATGGACAATATCAAAATAGTGAAAAAACCAACCTACAGAATAAGAGAAAATATTCACCAGTGATACATCTGATAAGGAATTTTAATATAGAGAACTCCTACAAAGGAAAATAAAAATAAAATAACCAAATTTAAAAGTGGATAAATGATCTTAATAGACATTTCTGTTATAGCCCAACAGGTTCTTCTTGCCTACAACACAGATAAAGCCAATTCACTGAGACAGTGGTACTGCAGCAGAGAAAGAGTTTAATTATCACAAGGCAGACTAATAGAAGGATGGGAGATTTTTGTCAAATTTGCCTCCCTGAGAGCTTGGAGGCTAGGGTTTTAAAGGATATTTGGCAGACAGGAGACTAGGGAATGGGTATTGATGATTGGCTAAGATGAAGTCATATGAGTATTCAAACTCTCTTCGCAGGCCAAGTCAGTTTCTGGGGAATGGGCATTGATGATTGGTTAGGATGAAATCATAAGAGTATGCAAATTGTCTTTGCAGGCTGAGTCAGTTTCTAGGTAAGGCTCACAGGAATGGTGTGAGTCACAGGTGTGAGTGGCATCAGTTGGTTCACCTGAATGTGAAAGTTTTGAAAAATATCTCAAAAACCAATCTTAGGTTTGAAAATAGTGATGTTATCTGTAGGAGCAATTGGGGAAGTTACAAATCTTGTGAATTCTGGCTACATGACTCTTTTGCAGTAAGCAATTATACAAAAGCAAAGTGCCTGTAATCCTAGCACTTTGGGAGGCCAAGGCGGGAAGATAGCCTGAGCTCAGGAGTTCAAGACCACCTTAGGCAACACAATGAAATCTGTGTCTACTAAAATACAAAAAATTAGCTGGACATGATTGTGGGTACTGTAGTCCCGGCTACTCAGGAGGCTTTGGTATGAGAATTATTTGAACCCAGGAGGCAGAGGTTGCAGTGAGCTGAGATTGTGCCATTGCACTCCAGCCTGGGTAACAGAGAGAAAACAAAAGAAAAGTAGGGAAGTAGGGAACAATAGCTGGTTATCATTTAACTATACCTACATATTAGCAGAATTTTGGTCCCTCCCATAATCTTCACCTTGTGGTCTTTCATTAACCTTATGAAGACAGTTTCAGTCTCCAGAGGAGGTCAGTTTTGGGAAGGAATATTCTTATCCTTGTCTCAAAGTTAAACTGTAAACTAAATCCCTCACAAAGTGAGCTTGGTCTATGCCCAAGAGTGAACATGGGCAGTTAGCTTGTGATGTTTGAAGCAAGATGGGATCAGTTAAGTAAGATTTCTCTCACTGTTATAATTTTTGCAAAGGCAGCTTCATTTCTCCAAAGAAGATATACAAATGGTCGTCAAGCACATGAAAAAATTCTCAGCATCATTATCCCTGAGGAAAATGTAAATCAAAATCACAATGAGATACCACCTCACACTCACCATTATGGCTAAAATAAAAGACAAATAATAAGAAGTATGAAATTATGAAGACATTTTAACTCTCATACACTGTTGGAAGAAATGAAAAATTGTACAGCTGCTTTGAAAAACAGCCTTTCTAGACACGGTAACACTTGCCTATAATCCCAGCCACTTGGGAGGCTGAGGTAGGAGTATTACTTGAGCTCGAGAGTTCAAGACTAGCCTGGGCAACATAGTGAGATCCCATCTCAATATAAAAACAAGAAAAGAAAAAGTCTGACAGTTCCTCAAATGATTAAACATAGAGTTATCATATGATGCTCCATTTCTACCTTATGTATACAAAAGTATTGAAAACATACATCCAGACAAAAACTTTTACATCTATGTTCATTGCTGCATTATTCATAGTAGCCAAAAAGTGAAAACAATTCAACAAAACAACCCAATATCCCTCAACAGACAAATGAATAAACAAAAGATTTTATATACATACAATGAAGTATTATTAGAACTGATACATGTGTCAACCTAAAAGAAAGGAGCTAAATTAACATAAGTAGAGAGTTTATTTGAGCCAACTTTGAGGATTGCAACCTGGGAGTGCAGATTTGAGTTGCCCTGAATATACACTTCAATTAGCAGCAGTTACTACTGGAATTTTAAAGGCAAAACAGGAGCAGTTAGTTCTTAAGTTGTTTACCAAGAATTTATAATAAAATAACATAAGCTATTGATTGACTATACATTGTTCTTTGCATCACAAATTCCAGGAACATGGAAGATAATGGGTGAGGTAACTAGTAAGGAACAGAATGACTTTGAACAATTGCCTCAAGCATGGGTGTGGGTGGGGAGCATAACTGAAGTCCTATAATCATGTTTGTCTGGGCCTGATAAATTTTGCATACCTCACATAGCTCAAAGTTTTCTGAGCTATTCTTTCTTTCCTCACATGTTACAACTCGATTAAACCTTTAAAACTATATGTTAAATAAAAGAAGCCAGACACAAAAATCCATGTATTACATGATTCCTTTCATAAGGAGATCTAAAATAAGGAAATCTATAGACATAAAAAGTAGATAAGTGGTTGCGTAGGGCTGGAGAGAGATGAGGGATATGGAAATGATAGTTAAAGGGTATGGAGTTTCTTTTTTTCTGAGACGGAGTCTCACTCTGTCACCCAGGCTGGAGTGCAGTGGTGCAATCATGGCTCACTGCAAGCTCCACCTCCTGGGTTCACACCATTCTCCTGCCTCAACCTCTCAAGTAGCTGGGACTACAGGTGCCTGCCACCATGCCTGGCTAATTTTTTACATTTTTTTAGTAGAGACAGGGTTTCACCATGTTAGCCAGGATAGTCTCGATCTCCTGACCTTGTGATCTGCCCGCCTCAGCCTCCCAAAGTGCTGGGATTACAGCCGTGAGCCACTGTGCCTGGCCTGGTGTTTCTTTTTGAGGTGACTAAATGTTCTAAAATTGACTATAATGAAGGTTGCACTTATCTGTGAATATACTAAAATCAATTGAATGGTACACTTAAAATAGGTGAATTGTATTGTATATGAATTATATCTAAATAAGATCATTTAAAACAACAAATGATTAATTGCTTTCAATTCCAAACTTTGGTGAGAATATATTGTGGACAGTTAGTCTCTGTTTAGTGTGGTATAAATCAGGGTCACTCATACCATTTCTTCAGTTGGAAGCTCAATTGTTAAAAAAAGAAAAAAAAAAGCCAAGATAGCTTCACTTACATATGTGGTGCTTCATCTGTGGTGGCCACACACATAGGGGCAGATTGAGCCTCTTTTTCCATGTGCACCTTCATGAGTTAAGCCTGAGTTTCTGTTCATGAAGACTTGATCCCAAGACAGTGAAAGTGAAAGCTATAGGTCTCTGCAAGCCTATGTTAGGAATTCCATAGTGTCATTTCTACCACACTCTGTTGATCAAAGCAAGTCACAAGGCCAGCCCAGATTTAAGGTGAAAGGAACTAGACTGTGCCAATTCATGGAAGGCATGAGAAGGGGAAACATAAAAAGAGGAAGAAAGTTGTTGGTTAGTATATTTAACAGAGATCTACTACTGTAGAGAACTACGTGCTCGCAAATGAGACGTTCCCTATAAGTCCTGCTCTTGCAAACGAAGCAGGGTGTTCCTTCCCTGTTTGCAGGGAGGACAAAGGAGCCAGCTGCAAACGGCAGACCCTGGGGCTTGTTTATGTGTAAACATCTTCAAAATCCAGAAAGTCAGGGAAAGGTCAGAAAAACAACAATGTGTCTTGTGACTTGGTAACATTCCACAAACGACTGTATAAAATAAAGTGGAGCGTGCGGTTCGGCGCGGCCGCCATGTTTGTCTTGTCTTGTGTTGTCTTGTGTGTTCATTCCTTTGTTTAGGAAATACGTGGACCCCAACATACTACAACAGTATTCCACCTGTAAAAACTCATCATCAAACAGCAAGTACACAAGCAAATGTTTCCCATCTCTCCCTATGTCCTTCTTTCTCCTTATAGCCAAATTTTAACCTTTAAAAAATTTCTCTCCTTATTTTCTCACCCATCACACATATATCAATTCACTTTAATAGTATGTACCAGGTATAACAATTGTTAAATATTAAGCTCATTTATTTCAATTCCCCTTTTAAATAGATTGACTGTAGTCTAGTCTTCTCTGACTCATTCACGAAGTCCATATCCATAGGTGAGAAGAAGGTTGATTTTAGAACATTAACAAGACAATAAGTTTGAAAGCCAGTTTTTATGGAAAGTGGAAATTTCTCAAATTTGCCTTACCACAGTCAAAGACTAGAAGACCTAATTTATAAAGTTCACCTGTAGTTAGAGAAAAGGGAAAAATTCTAATAACATATAACATTTAATGCACATTCACTATTTTAGGTACTTTTCAGATATTAATTTATTTAATATTCACATTACTATGAGGTTGATACCAATAATTCTCCATGTTACATCTATTAGGGAGACTCAGTGAGATAAAGTATTGTATGTCACACATGCACATATGTAAAATTTATTACTCATATCTATATATGTATCTATCCCCCCTCTTTAGTTACTGTATTTTGCATCTCCTACCTACTACTAGAGTGTAAACTTCTTAAAAGCAGTTTATATACTCAGTTCCAGTTGTTTAATAACAATTGAGTACATAAATGAGTACATAAATAATATTATTGACTTGGTGTGTTTATGTCTTGTATTTTAAAATCTGTTTTACAAACTTAAAGGAGTATAAGTCATATACATTTACATATCCTGCTTTTTATTATACAAGAAACAGTCTTTTTTGGATAATATTCTGAAGCATGAATAAACCACTTTTAATATGTAATTCCTAATAATTGGTCATATAGACTGTTTCTAAATTATTGTAACAATTTAAAAAGTCACTTACACAATTTTAAAATTGTGTCTGTAATTGTTATTAAAGATACAAATTACTATTATTATAATGAAAAGTCACATTCACAATTTTAAATTATATCTGTAATTCTTAAGATAATTTTATAAGAATTAATGCTACAGTATTTTTAGAACTGTTTGTGCATATTGACAAGTTGTCATCCAGTTATTATATGCCAACTAAATAGTAAACGACAATATGTTGTTGGATTTGTTTTTTCTTTTCTTTTCTTTTGAGACACAATATTGCTCTATAGCACAGGCTGGAGTGCGGTGGCATGATCACACCTCACTGCAACCTCAGCCTCCTGGGCTCAAGCCATCCTCCCATCTCAACCTTCCAAGAAGCTGGAATTACAGGCATGCACCATCAATCCTGGCTAATTTTGTTTGTTTGTTTGTTTGTTTGTTTGTTTGTTTTAGACATTAAGTCTTACAGTGTTGTTCAAGCTAAGTAATGTGTCTTTTACTTTTGGCAACATTGGGTACTAGAATTTTTAATAAAATGTAAATTCATTTATTCAATAAAACTTTAGTTTGGTTTCATATTTTTAAAAACAATTATTGAAAACATCATAGAGGAAGACCTTTTGCAAATACAGCTGCCCTTAGAACTACTCTCCATTTTGGATTTCACAAATGATATTTGACCAAGAGTTCCCATCCTTGGATTCAATCAAGGAAGTCTTCTTGATATTCTAGAGTAATTCAGCTCTTTACTGTTGCAGGAAGAGAAGAAACTGTGATTATCAACCTGTGTTGGTGGTTTACTGAGAGGAGGTAATGTAAATTCATAGAAGAGATTCTACTCCCACCTGACCTCTGCTCAGCTTTTGTTACCTTTTGTCAACTATAAGCACATACTCCAATTCACCACAAGGGGCTCCTCACCTGCCACTACTCCCACACTGAGCTTCACTTTTCACTTTCTGTTTTTGAAAGCCTGTTGCTCACTTTCTTATCCATGCAAAACTATGTACTTTAAAAGTCATGCTGCATCATATCCATTCACACTAACCTCCAGCCTTTCCTCAATGGCTAACTCCCATAGCAAATGCCTCTACATCTGTTTATTCTCATGTTTCTGGTTCTCTATTTGCATGGTGCTGGAAGTTTTCCATATTGCCTGCTGTCTTTACATAACAGTCACTTACAGTTCTTAAACCCACTATTCACTTAGCACTCCCTGTGTCCTGATTAAACTACTCACAATATCAAACATCAATTCTTGCTTATATTGGAGATTGGAGGTAGGGAGTTCAAGAACACTGTATCTAGAATACCTGAGAGAGAAGGAAAAGAAAACATTATCCTATGTCTGAGCTGGGTACATCTGACAGATTACCAAAATGCTTGCCCAAGTGTGGGGTGATGATTTTTCAACTAGACAAGTAGTACCTGAATATATTTTCACAAAGTATACAGGATAGAAGGACACAATATTGTAGTTATCCTTATATAGTGGTGTTGATTTTTTTAAAAACAAAAGCTTTAAAAAGACGTAATAGCTGTACATGAACTATAACGTACAATTTCCTTTCGGTAATGATTTCAGACATGTGGATGCTTTTAAATGAGATGAGGTTATTATTCAAATATATGCATCTAGACCTTCAATCAAGAAAAGAAAAAGGGAAAAAAATGGCATACTGCTCAATATCTGAAATATTTGAGAAGCAGTCAGATTTAGAGCCAGAGGGCTGGTCTTAGAGATCTTGAAGTCTTTTTGAACAGAATTCTATACTTAGAATTCTCTTCTCTGTGTTTACTTTTTTCACAGACCCAATGAACCTGGCAAGCCTATTGTAATTAGAAATTACAATTTAGAGCTGGAGTAAAATGGAATGGTTAAATGTAGACACACCTAGGCAGCAGGCAGCCCTTCTGGCACTCTGTTCTATTGTGTTTTTCTTCATGATTTGCTAATCCAATTGCATATTTAAGAAACTCAAACATTTTTAAAACTGAAAGAACTCAAGAGAGAAATGTTTTTCTTTTACGGGGACTTGGTATCTCCAAAAGAAAAGCAAACTTCTCTTGCCAAAGGAAAATGTTTTTGTCATATTTTAGCTTTATTGTTGCATGTGGGTGGGAGAATGGAAGAACCCCAACATGTTTCTTGCTGTTGTAGTTTCTTTTTTTATATGCTTTTGTTTTAAATACTGCCATTGAGTTCAAGGGAGGTTTTAATATGGAGATCATAATATGGATCTTTTTGAGGGATTTCTTTTGTTCTTGGTTCAGTTTCTACCAGGTTAGACTGGGGAGTATTGCTGAGGAGGTCACACAATTGAGGGTTGTAAAAGTTAAGAATCTTTGTTTTCAGTGATAATCTTATAACAAATGGGAGCCAGGTGTGCAATATTTGAGTTGGCTGCTTTTCAGGTTTTTACTTATTTTCCTTTAGGTATGCAACAGCGAGGCAGACTAAAATGAAAATGCAATTGTGTAATGCCTATTTTGGGTGGTGCTTGAAATTGTTGAGTAATTACAACAAATTATAAAGAATATATGAATAAAAACGCAAGGCCTTGGAATAACACATGAAGTCTGGAATTCTCCCAAATACAATAAGTCTTTCTTTCTCAACTATTAAGATTACATGACATCATCTTTTTTGTTTGTCTGAGGCCACCCATCTGGTTTCACCTTCTTCCAACATTCATTGTAATAGATCATTGACAATTTTCATAGATTACAGAGCCTAAGGGATGGAGACAGACCTAGAAGTAATCAAATCCTTTTTTCTTTTCTTTTCCATAACATATGTTTATTTTATTTTTATTTTTAATTGACAAATAATAATTGTATATACAGTAAAATATGATGTCATGATAAACGTATACATAGTGGAATGATTAAGTTAAACTTATTCGTGTATCCATCACCTCACATGCTATCAGTTTTTATGGTGAGAATGCTTGGAATTTACTGTCTTAGCAATTTTAAAATATAAAATACATTATTATTAACTATAGTAACAATGCTGTGCAATCGATATAGGACATTTATTCCTTCTAACAAACTTTGTACTCTTTGACCAACAGCTCTACATCCCCCTCTGCTCTTCAGTCTCTGGTAACCACCACTCTGTTTCTATGACTTAGACTTTTTCAGTTTCAACATATAAGCGAGATCATGCGGCATTTTTCTTTCTATAGCTGGCTTATTTTCCTTTGTATAATGTTCTTCAGGTTCATTCATGTTGTCATAGATGACAGACTTTCCTTCATTTCTAAGGCTTTATGGTATTCCATTGTGTATATATGTGTGTGTGTGTGTGTGTGTATATACATATATATATATATCACATTTTATTTATTATTTTATCCACTGATGAGCACTTATGTTGATTATGAATATTGGTGTCACAAATACTGTTGAAATGAACATGGGAATGCAGATATCTCTTTTATATATTGGTTTCAATTCCTTTAAATATACAACCAAAAGTAGGATTGCTGGATCATATGGAAGTTCCTTTTCTTTTTGATTGCTCGGTCTTGACCCAGTTCACTGGTAAAACCGAAATTAGTGTTTAGTTCTTCTATTTCTAAGCTTAGTCGGCACTTTTCTTCTTATAATGCTTTTGCCTCCAGTTCACAATATAGTGAGAAATAGGTGACGTGAAAATTATTTTTAAATAAGCACAGCTGAATCCATACTTACATCAAATCCCACAGTTCCCATTTCTCAAAATATCAGAGCTTGTAGAAAACTTGTCTGTCTGACAAGCATCTATTTCCCCATCTTTCATGTCTGTACCTTAATTTATCTTAAATAAAATCCCTACCCATGCATTTCACTTAGGGCTGATCACATTCACAATTTCGTTAGAGTCAGGCCAGTCCAATAAAAATGTCATATCACCTGAGCCACCATGATTATGTCATACCACCACCACTGGAACAAACCAATCTGAAATAGCTGCAGGACTTTTGCAGATGCATCCCTAATGCAGGAGCTCTCTTAGTGCTGTGGCTGTGAACAGGACAGATTATAGATGCATTGCTGCTGGAAACCATCATGTGAAAAAGAGGAAAAGCACCTGATAATGTGAGCGATTCTATGACAGACAGAATTCATGAAAATACACAGAAAGGAATAGGAGAGGAGCACTGTCTTTCAAGAGATGCCAAATTGTATGAGTTATAAGAAATATTAGTGCTGTGAAGTTTCTAATTAGTTGCACATTTTTGGACTCCATTGCAATAATCAGATTCTACATTATTTCCATATTAGATCAATACTCTAAACACTATCATTTTAAAAATAAGCTAGTAAATAAAGATATATACGTCTTTGAATTTACTTTCCTTGATTTTTTTTTCATCTATCCACATTGCGTTTTAAGCTGAACATATAATTAAGAATTCTTCTGAATAAGAGCTATTCTAAGATGCCACAGAATGGGGTACTTGAGAACTCAGATAATTTCATGAGAAATGAGAATTGTAAAATGTTTGGCCACTTTTAACATTCCAGCTTTGGATTATGCTTTGATGATGATGATGATGAGTAGGAACCCAACTTATGGTTAATCCTGTCTTATTACAAATATATGTATTCACTAGGACAAAAGTATTCATATATTTATGGAGAAAATAATTTTGAGATGTGTTGAAATGTGGTCTTAAACACATCCAAGTAAATTTTTTTGTCCTGTTCTTTTATATCAAATATCCATTCTTCATATGTTTGAACTATCGTCGCTTTTTGTTTTCCTGTTATTGACACAGTATGGACTAAGAGTATAAAGGAGATAATTTAAGGGCAACTTCACACTTGAAAAGTTGAAATCATTGGTTTCCCCTTACAGAAGACTCCCTGGGGAAGATAATACAGGGAATCATGGTCAATTTACTACTAGTTCTGATATGTATCTGTCTGATGTAAAAAATCAATGGTTTCCTCCTTTTTAAAAAATTGGTCTCCCTGGGGACCAGAGAGTAGAAGGTCGTAATAGCTTCCTAGTTTGCATGCCTGACTATTTGTTCTCCAATAGCAAACAGTTTTTCAAGTAATGACACTTTGGTCTCTGGTGCAGAGCACCTGCAGCTCTTGTGCTGTGCAACATCTACCACTGTGCTGTGATTGTATAGAGGACCTTATCTGGAAGAGAAATGAAGGATTTTAAAGAGGAATTTGTAACCCATTTACCTGCTACTCTCCCACTCAAATATTATGTGCTTGCTACCCCTCCAACTCCCCACCACACTCCTATTTTTGAAAGGGAAAATCTTTGTCACATTGTGTAAAACACTTAGGGCCCTGATTTGTCTTCTTATTAATCTATTTATTTCTTACCAAGAATTATGAAACATAGAAACATGGCAATGTGTTAGTAACCCATATGACATACTGGGTGAAAATAGTATTTCTTAGTGTCCAAATCTGGTTTTGGACAAGTAAACATTATATGTGATGGTGCTGATATGTTTGATTGTGTGTGTGTTTGGAGAGAGGAAATGTGAAAGAGACATGTATCTCAAGATATGTTAAATAAAAATGAAGTGACTTCAACATATGAATTGGTAGGGGACACAATTCAGCCCCATAACACAGACCTAGCATCCAGACCTCAGTCTCTCTTACTACTCTCCAATGAAAGGAATCAAGGCTCCTTGGAGAATGACTGAATCTAGGTCTAGGGCCAGGAATGCTCAAGGTGAAGCTGGAGTTTATTGAAGTACGGAAAATAAGAAAACGTTCACAATAAAAACAAAATCAAAGCCCAAAATGACAGGGTCTAAGTTAAATGGACACAGGAGCCAACTGAAATAGTTATCTATTGCCAAAGCTAGAACAGTTTGAGCAACAAAATAAATAAGAAAATACGGGATTGTATCCCAAATAATAAAATACATATACCTGATTTTGTAATTATATAAAATATAACAAATGAATGACAGAATGATTTATATATTTAAATAAATGAGAAACAATAGATAAATCTCCTATGCAAAATAATTCTGAATAATTTACACAGTTTCTTTACTTTCCAGTAAGTGGAATGTTGCTCCCTGCTCTTTATGTGTGGGCTGCAGAAAATGACTTCATTCCAAGGAGCAGAGTAGGGAAAGTGGGAAAAAGTAATTTGGCAGCAGAAAAATCCCTCAGCCAGGTGATATCCATTAATATCAGTGGTGATAAGTCATGTTGATAGTATGTATCCTTGATATGACATGATGAGAACAGCACTTTATTTCTGTGGTATTTCATCCCAAATCACAAAACTCTAGTATAATCATGAGAAAAGAGAATCTGACAAATCTCAGCTGAGAGACATTCTGCAAAATACCTTACCAATATTCTTCAACACTTTCAAGGCCATCAGAAGCAAGGAAAGTTTGAGAAACTGTCACAGCCCAAAGAATATGGGTACTACATGTAATAGGGATTGCTAAATGTAATAACATATCCTTCAGAATACCTTATTGCTAAATGTCATAGGGCATCCTGAAGGAATCTTGGAATAGAAAAGGACTTTAGGTAACAACTAAGGAAATCTGAATAAATATAGATTTTAGGTAGTACTAAAGTATCAATATTAGAGCCATAATTGTGAGAAATGTATCACACTATTATAAAACATTAATAATAGAAGAAACTGGGTATGGGCATATGGGAACTCTCTGTACTATCTTCATAACTTTGCTGTAAATCAAACACCAATCTAAAATTTAAAAGTTCTAAAAAATTAACTTTAGTTTTATGCAGAATGAATGATAAACTCTGCATCTTTGAAGGCTTTCTATCCATACCACCTATAAAAATTACGTTCTTTCCCTCCAGCCTTCTCCATTAGTCTGGATAGAACCTTGAGTAGCCTGCTTCTTGACTTGGTCACTCTTACCCCTATTATTTTGTTCATTTCATTCATATCTCCAAAAATGTCCTTGCTTTTCCTTTTTGACTTCTTCAAAGAACTCTTGAAATCCTACTTCTAGGGGTCTTTCTGTATTTATTTTGCAGTTCCCTATTCAAGAATAAATGAAGGAATTTTAATCTTTACCCCCAAATTTGGCATGGTCATATTCAAGATCATGCATTGTTCATTATGTGTTTGGTACATGTATGTCTCCATATTCTCCACAGCAAGTAAATCAAACTATTTATTCTAGATAGATAAATACTATTTTATTAATTTTATGATTTGAACAGGCAGATAAACATTTTCCACTATGAAAATAAATTTTCCACTATACTATTCTGTTGGAAAATAAACACATATTAGTAATAT
>NW_016806516.1:781208-784865 GCF_001698545.2 Rhinopithecus bieti
CTATTTATTCTAGATAGATAAATACTATTTTATTAATTTTATGATTTGAACAGGCAGATAAACATTTTCCACTATGAAAATAAATTTTCCACTATACTATTCTGTTGGAAAATAAACACATATTTTAGTAATATATATTTTTAAATGTGATAATATCAAAGCAGACAAAAGCTATTCTTTTGAAAAAAATGCAGATATTAATGATAAATATTTTTAAATATTACAATATCAAAGCAGAAAAAAGGGAGGAAAATTGAAAAAAAAAGAGTGAGAAAATGTAGGAAAAAATAATTAGCCTTAATAGGAAGGCCAAAGAGAGATGATAGCAAATTTGAAGGAAAACTTAGTCGTATATTTGTTCTTTTATAAAAGATTAACAATTAGCAATATATATAATAAGTAAAATAATATATTTGCACCTCCCTTTTTTTTTTTAACTAAATATATGTGTCCTCTATATGTTTTAATGGAGATTCAATATATAGTGAAGTGTTAAATTCTTAAAACAACAAGATAGTTTTTCTGCACTGCCTTATACTAAATTGAGTAGGAAATACTTTAGGAAGAGACTTTTTAAAATAATCAAGCTTGGGTAATGTGTCAAGAGGCACATTATTTCACATTATCTGTTCTGAACTTCTTCCATGTTTAATGAATAAGACAGTAGGGCACATGAACACTCAAATTACATTTTCAAGTTCATTCAAAACCTCTTTGTGTGACCATGTAATTACGTTCTGGCCAATGAGATGCAAGTTAAAGATTTGATGGCAACTTGAAAGAATCTTTCTCAAAAAAAGAAAACTGGCACGTGTTTTTTGTCACCTTTTGTTATTCTTTTGATTTTTAATTACTCAAATATTGTTTGAAGGACTTTTTTTCTCATTAGAAATCATACAATTTTTTTTTAGCTTTACCTACGATCCAAATTTTGAGCAGCTATTGCAGATCTGTAAATATAAGATAAATTTATTTTGATCAAAAATTGGACAGTTTGAAGGAAGACAGCTACCAATTGAGCTGATTGAAACTCAATCCATATACTCACAAAAATAGCAATCTTTTAACTTTAGAAATTCTGCCTTAGTTGCAATGAAAAACTTGCAACTAAGAGAATAATGTATCCTTTGATCTAGCTAGAAAATATAGCATACAATCTAATAAAAGTACAACAGCAACTTTAATGTTTTCTTTAATGTGTGTGTGTGTGTGTGTGTGTGTGTGTGTATAATTAAATTAAATCTATTACAGACACACAGTTTAAAGGAATTAGCTAATATCTGGTAGCCTATCAACACCTAGAACTAAATAAAGTCTATTTTTTGAAGGAAGTGAGGGGACTATAATATTTTAGGTAGTTTTCCCAATTTTTAAAACAATCATATACATTATTATCTCTACTGATTTTAACAAAAGAGAGAGAGAGACTAAGGATGTCAGGAAGTTTAGAAAGACTCCTCTAACATCAAGCAGCTTACAAATGATGGAGACTGGATTTGGACCGACTTGTGTCTCTTCATGTTCTTACATCATGTTAGCCAACTCCTAACAAAGGAGGTTTTTTGCTCTTGCTGGTGTGTTGTTATTACAAAACAGTTTTTTTAGAGAAACAAAAACAGGAAAAGGCCACAGTTGCTCATATTCAGCAGATAGATCAAATAAAGCATGGGAAAGTTTGCACTTACTTCAACAAGGCATATTGTTATCTCCTTGTTATTTTTATATTAATTGAATAATATTCTCTGGCATATGGAAATAATAGCATTTCCATTCTAGTCATATTCAGCTTCCCAGTTATTCTCAACTGAAGTCAGTTTCTTTTTAGGAATGCATTAGATTTCTTTTTATTGTCTGAAACACAGAGAAATGAATATGAAGAAAGTTGTTAAGTCTGATTATGAATATCTGGAAATTAGATCCATACAGTTAGAGAAGGAAAGGGAATGCAAGGTCATGATTTAGCTAAGTTTGTGGTTCTTATTTTTGTGAGGATTCTCAAACTAAGTTCTTGAATAAATTTAGCGATATGTGTTTCATAGACAGCAAGAATTTCAAACTTTTAGATGCTACTTTACTTCTTGACAAATTGTTGGTATCTTAAGGCATTTCAAACACCAAATAAAAGAAGTTCTTTTTCCTTAGCACATTCATAGACAACAATATTTGGAGAAATTAAGTGAAAGGAATCAGAAACACATAGAATACATTCCTTTAAAATATACAGGAGTTTAAACGTTATTGAGAAAGTGTCTAGCAAAATGGATTATTCTAAACCAAAACATTTAAAAAATGGATTAATACATTTCAGAAACTCTAAGTAGGAGAAAAAAAACAGAAATTGCTTTTTAATTAAAACTAAATAAAACATAGGTTAATTAGAATAATTTGAATTTTGTTCTGTTTTAGAAGGCTCTCTGGTTTGGCTCAAGTAACTGTTTTATGTAAGTGAATAATGTAATTTATTATTACACAAATAAGTCATTTTCCTATTTTATATACACAGAAAGGAGTGATACATGATGTTCTCCTGCCATATCTAATAAGGCCCTTTATTATCTTTCTCTTGTTAGCCTCCCTCTCACAACAGGTAAAAGAAAGAAACAGAATATATCTGGAACACACAGTTTGATGAGAGATCTTTGCTATTTGAGGCCAAGGACTGTATCAGTGTACTTGTACAATACAGAGTACTTGGTAGGTACTTAACTCACATCTGGTAAATTTTTTAAAACCGAGATCACTGAAGGAGTCATAAATAAGGAATTTTAAACAGGCTGAAGGAAGTTAGTCCCAGTAAAGTTAGATGATTTATCAATGATCACATGCAACCAGGATGTGAAGCCATGTTGTAATCCCGTAACTTCCATCTGTATCCATTTCAATCTCTATAGAAAGCTCTTCTAGAAATATGGTTTTAATTTCAAAGTGGTAAATACACAACCCAAGGAGAGTAAAAACTGAAGAGGGAGGGAAATATGAAAGTTAAAAGGTAGGGTACAAAAGTGCCTGAGCCTCTATGCATTCACTGGCAACAAGGATGCAAAAGCACAGAGAAAGGGGAGGGTGGGTTGGGAGAGTAAGGTGAAGAAGATACTCAAATGCTCAGAATTCTGAGGAAGCCACGCTATCTCACTCACTAGATGAGTTATCTCAGTTGTCTTCAAAACATCACTAGAATTTTCCAAAAATAGATTTGCCTTTGAGTTTTATGATACTTTCAAACTAGATCATTTCACTGTTGCTTTTTATTATGGATAATCTCATATAGCAAATCAACTCCAAAATTTGGGGTGAGATATACTTTAGATTTTATCCCTGCCCAACCTTTTCTTATAAGAATATCTTTAAAACAAACATAAATTACAATTGAGCTGGGCACAAGATGGCCGAATAGGAGCAGCTCCAGTCTCCAACTCCCAGCGCGAGCGACACAGAAGACCGGTGATTTCTGCATTTTCAACTGAGGTACTGGGTTCATCTCACTAGGGAGTGCAGGACAATCGGTGCTGGTCAGCCGCTGCAGCCCGACCAGCGAGAGCTGAAGTAGCGCGAGGCATCACCTCACCTGGGAAGCACAGGGGGGAAGGGAATCCCTTTTCCTAGCCAGGGGAACTGAGACACTCAACACCTGGAAAATCGTGTAAATCCCACCCCAAT
>NW_016806516.1:788754-792613 GCF_001698545.2 Rhinopithecus bieti
TTGATGGGTGCTGACGAGTTGATGGGTGCAGCACACCAACATGGCACAAGTATACATATGTAACAAACCTGCACGTTATGCACATGTACCCTAGAACTTAAAGTATAATAATAAAAAAAAATTACAATTGAGCTGTTCTTAAGGCACAATATAAAGAAAGTGTCATTTCGGTCTCTAGCAACAAATTAGTATAATCTTAGAAATATAAAATTTGTTTCAATTATTAAATATGATTGCCTTTAATTACAATACAACAATGTAGCAAATATTAACTTGATACTTTTTTCATAAAGATTGTCAATGTTTTCATCATTTTATGCTACTGAAATCTGTTAAAGGAAATGAAAATATGGCATGAACTATCTGTTTATTAGAAATTCTGATAATGTTCAATACAATTTTTCTCATGACAAATACAATTTATCAATGCATACATTTTCTCTATGAATAATTATATTTTCAACTTTTCTTTGATTTTCTTTTCTCCTCAAATCATAGATCTGGGGGTAAAATTCACCTAGGCAGTAGTGGAGTTCACACCTTGATTTGTACCAAAGAAACTGAGACTTTATGGAGGATTTTTTGTTTTGTTTTATTTTTTGTCCACATTCATAGAGCTAGCTAGTAGCCAACTAGAACTCTTCAGATCCCAGAGATTAACATGAAGGAAAAACCAGTTTATAAGATTGCAATGTTGACAGTTGCTACCAATAGAGGTGGCACTTAGGTCTGTTGGAAGAGTACTACAATAGAGATTTCCGAGATAAGAGAGAATTTTCCATTTACAAGGTGTTTGAAACTTCTAGTCTTTTTTTTTTTTTTTTTTTTTTGAGATGGAGTCTCACTCTGTCACCCAGGCTGGAGTGCAATGGCACGATCTCGGCTCACTGCAACCTCTGTCTCCCAGATTCAAGTGATTCTCCTGCCTCAGCCTCCTGAGTAGCTGGTATTACAGGCACCCACCACCATACCCAGCTAATTTTTTGTATTTTTAGTAGAGACATGGTTTCACCATGTTGGTCACGCTAGCCTGGAACTCCTGACCTCATGATCCACCCGCCTCAGCCTCCCAAAGTGCTGGGATTACAGACACGAGCCACTGCGCCAGTCACCTCTTATACACATTCCTTGTCATCTCTCAAAATTACACTCTTTGTCACCACCTCTGCAAAGTCTTATCCTCTTCCTCTTCTGGCCAGGTAAAGTTACCTACTCCCTCCCATGTACTCCCAGGGTACTTGTTAATAATTATATAATCACACTTACATGTGCTGTGATTATCTAGTTGTATATCTATTTTCTTGAATAAAAAATGAATTTTGGAAGGAAAGGCACTGAGACTTATTCATATTTGTTTTCCTAATATTTGGGACATTACTTAGTATGTAATAAGAGTTTGCTGAATGAAAAGGAGTTTGAGTCTATAAATCAGTGTAAGAATTCTAGAAAGATTATGTGTAAAAAATTATAGGCTGTAAATAAAAGATTAGATCTGTAAGAGCAGTCTGTGGAAGCAACATCACCAGGTTATGGTAGCAAAGCAGGATTAAGGAAAAACACACAATAATTAGACAAGATTGAGATACATGAGGGGTCTAGTGAGTTACTGAGATCAGAACAGATGATAGGAAACTAGACAACTTAAATCACAACCAAGGAATTCAGTCTCAGGCTTAAGGCCAAAACCAGTACCCCAGGTGATGGAATCCTTGACCAAAACTCATACTACAATGCAGTTGTTTCTCTTGAAAGCAGAATCGATAAAATGAAGTAGATTAACACCTCCAGAAAACAAGAGTCGGTCTCATGAACTGGAAAGGTTGTGTAATATAAAGATTTTCTAGGAAGCTACTCTTTATCAATGCATTTTTAGCCTCCCATCACAGCCAGCCCTACCACCTGAAAGCCAGAATCTGGAGACTAGTGAGATATGGAAGGAAAAAAGAGATACTAAATACTTTCAAAAGCATCTTAATATTGTATGGCCACCAACTCCTTTGAGATTCTGATATTCTAAAAAGGAAAAATAACATATTCACAGTAATACATAGTCTTACGCTGAAAGTTCGGGGACCGTGGATCCTTCTCTGGCCATCCGGATACTTCTATACCTCTAGATAGAACCATTGGAAAGAAACTGTAAGATAGCTGAACCTAAATATGGAAAAACTAAAGGTCACCTCTGCTACAGTTAAGTAGATTGACTCAGTTGCCCCATTCTATTGGTGACTTTTAATAAGTTTTGCTTGTTCTTCATTTGTTTAATTTCCCAGAGGGATCCCTTAAGCTGACGGGTTTACAGGCATGCACAAAAGTATAGACCTCAGTTACTAAATTTTTCTCATATTAAATTAAAGACAATTCATGTCTAAAATATAGAAAATATAGGTATGCAAATAATTAAACAAGAAAAATGTGTTATTTTATTTATTTTAAAGCCTAATATATACTCTTTATTTTTAAAAACCTTAAAAAATAAAATGTCATCAACTTTCCATTTGCTTTAAGAATAAAGTAGGTTTCTGGTTACAGCAATTTTTTTTTTAGATATCTCATCTTTTGTATTTATTAAAAGATGATTTAGTTATGTTAAAAAATAAAATCCATAAAACACTAAGCCTACTTTGTGTATTTTTTTATAATATAGAATTCACTGAGCCACCTAGTGAATAATTTTATATAAATACTGATCATATTATATACAGATTACCTACTATATTGTCTCTGCTTCCATACTGTTTATTCCTGAAGGAAAGTTCAATGCTTCATGAACTATTTTATCAAAAGAATTAGCACAACATCTATGGAGCTTAATGCATGTAACGTCACAAAAATGCAAGGTGTCACATGTGTGAAGGGATGTTGCATGAAGGAGAGGCAGCAGATGTGTCAAAAAAAAGATACATTAGAGCCCCAAATGCCTTCATTGGTGCATTTGCATGCTTTGTGAGGCAATGGGAAGCTGCAAAAAGTTGTTTAAGTAGATATGCAAACAAAGTTTGTGTTTTAGAAAGAAAATCTTAATTGTGTAAGAGATGAAAAACAAAGAATAGAAAATAAGAAGCTTGATAAGAGGTTATCAAAACAGTCTAGGGTCATCTATATGAAAACAAACTAGAAGAGTCTGAATAAAGAATGTCTGCTCCAAGGCAATGAACCTGGGAAAGAGTGAGAAGAGACAGTTTCCAGGAAAACAAAAAGTGGATACACTGTGATTATGTGGAGTTTCATCCAGAAATGCAAGAATGGTTCAAGATTAGGAAATCTGTTAAGATAATTATATAAGTACATCAAGCCCTTGCTGCGTCCTTTTCTGAGAATACCCTCCTCATCCTCATACATTCTGAAGGCTCAAGCTCGCCCTCAGGTATTTGTTCTCATGTCCCTTCTGCAGAGAGGCCTTAATGGACTTGCCTTTCTAAAGGAGCACTTAGTATCTTTCTCTAACCCCTTATCCTGTTTATTTACCTGCCTACTAGTAATTGCTACCTAACTCTATTTCATTTATCTTTTTATTACTTCTTCATTATCTATCTCCTCTACTGAAATGCTAGGTGCATAAGAGCAGGGACTAGAACTCTTAATCATTGCTATATCACCAGCATTTAGAATAAAACCTGGCATAGTAAACGCTCAAACTAGTTTTGAGTTACTGATGTGATTACCTTCATAAAGGTTAAAAATACATCTGATGTAATTTCAGCACCTATTTTAAAAATAGAAATAGATGAGTACTTTTATCATTCTAAAAGCCAGCTTCATGCTTAATGTAGAAATGCTAGAAGCATTCCTATTAAAATTAAAAGCAGGAGTAAGATAAGAATGTTCTTTGCTTCCACTCTCATTTTTTTTTTTTTTT
>NW_016806516.1:792670-802265 GCF_001698545.2 Rhinopithecus bieti
AAAAGATCTCACTTTAAAATATGAAAAAGAATACTTATGAAGGGACTAATTAAAATGCATAGAAATCTATATAAAAATTCTTCAAACTGAGCTGTTAGAATGACTGTGAAGACAAAGAGAACAAATGCAAAGGCATATTGAGTTTTAGAAAGATGTCTTACAGATATGAGTTATCCCTAAGTTAACCACAAACTTAAACTTATTCCAATAAAAATAGAACAATAGATTTTTTAATTAAAAAATGGGTGGAAAATATCTAGGTCTTTTTGAATAGGAAAATGGTTCAGAGTGGAGACAAATCCTACTGATAGTTAGTGATATATATATATGTGTGTTTTTCCCTTCATCTACATTCATTCTCTAGATTGTAATCTCATGATTTCAAATTCCATCTAATACCAATGATGCTCTTATTTATAAATGTAATTCCACAGTTCAGGATTTTTCACTGAACTCCCGATTTATATATGTAATTTTCCATTCAATACCCACTTAACTATCTAACAGGGATATTCATCTTACTTGTCCCAAACCTACCCTCAAATCTGACCTTTCCATGATCTTCCCCAACTGAAATAATGACAAAACATCCTTCCAATTTTCTGACTATACACCTTGTAGTCACCTTTCATACCTCACTCTCTTTCTGCAATCTATTATTCAGTCTATCATCAAAAAATGTAGACTCCATTTTAGATATATAGTGAGAATTTGATTGCCTCATACTATCTCTACTATCATCATACTGGTCAAAGTCACTATTATTTATTTCTTGAATTATTGCAATTGCTTCCTGACTTTTACTGCACGATTCCACTTTTGTCTGCCTTTGCCTCTCCCTGCTAGCCCACTTACCCTAATAGCCTATACTTATTACGGCAGTACAGTAATCTTTGTTTTGCAGTTGGAATACTTAAAATGACTTCCTGAAATAAACTGGGAGGCAGATCACATTGTTAAGGAAATTGTAGCATTAAAAGAAGAAATTAGAAGACTATATGTGTTGACTATTTTTGCCAGAAATTGGCAATGCACAAGAGGAAGTTGAGCTCTGTGAAGAATCGGCTCATTTTCCAGTATATATAAAAGAGAACAGAGACAAGGCTATGGCCTTGTGGAGCTCACCAACAGGCTAGCTGCTTCTGGAGTCCAAATGGCAGGTGATAAATTCAAAAGTGGCACAGCTCTACTAAATATTTCAGTTGAATAAAGTGATGTGGCAAAGAGCGCATTAAGAGTGTGGTACCAAGTAAAATTCAGTTAAAAGACCAAAGGCCAAAATCAGATCAAAGTTTGTGACCTTCTCATTATTGTTCCAGATAGCCTTATGGTAGCTACCATGAGTCTAGATACATATCTATATAGAGAAGACAGAGAACACTTGAGAGAGAGCATGAGAGAGTATGAGGTAAGACAATGGATGTGGTTGTGGTTAATGCACTTGGTATCCTAAAGTAAATTGACAAGATGCCTGTTACACCTTTTTTTTTTTTTTTTTGAGACGGAGTCTCACTCTATTGGCAGGCTGGAGTGTAGTGGTGCCGTCTCTGCTCACTGCAACCTCCGCCTCCCTGGTTCAAGTGATTCTCCTGCCTCAGCCTCCTGAGTAGCTGGGATTATAGGCACATGCCACCACGCCCAGCTAATTTTTCTATTTTTAGTAGAGACGGAGTTTCATCGTGTTGGCCAAGATTGTCTCTATCTCTTGACCTTATAATCCACCTGCCTCAGCCTCCTAAAGTGCTAGGATTACAGGTGTGAGCCACCATGCCTGGCCTCCTGCTATACACCATTGAGTTAATACTGTGCCAAAGAAACAAGCTCTGATTTTTTAAAAGCCTTTGACTTTTTGAGACTTAAAACAATGCTTATGCCCTCAAACTTCCATGAACAGGAGGAAGACTTTGAATTCTGCATAATCTTCAAAGAAGCCGGGCTCCCAATATCCATCTCTGATGAGGCCAAGGACATGCCTCCAAAATAAGAGAAACTAAAGCTACAGAAAACAATGGGCAAAGAAATTCCTCCTAGAAAGCAAAATTAGAGCCTTCACAATGTTGGTCCAATGATGGCTTCAAATTACTCTCTTTTAATTACTCTTCAAATTACTCCCTTATATTCAGAAGCATTTAGTATAATGATCCTTTCCCCATTCCATCACTATATACTTGGTGTGGTGATATATACCTTTTTTTATAGTGTCAAACACTGGCACAAAAGAGGTGTCTTGGACTTTGAACTTAATGCAATGTCTGGATGACATGTTAGGCAGTTTATTTTGTGTGACTATATAATTGGGAGGTCAGAGAGAGATGCATATTTGGTTATCAAAATGCAGACAGTAGGAGACACTGGCTGAATGCCAAACATTCCCATTTACTGTTCTTGAGTATACAAGAAGGCTACATTTCGCAGTCCTCCTTACTTTTGTAAGGTAATATGTCTCTTCTTGCAGCAAACATGCTACTTATAAGATGGAAAACAAGGGAGAAAAGTATCCTGAATGGTAGCTAATATAATACTGTAGGATATCAAGCCAATATAAGATAACAAACTGGTTATTTAAATTGAAAATAAATATTGAAAATCAGAATCATCTTATGTACTAATTAAAACCAATTACAAAATGTTACAAAGAAACGATCCTATTTACCATTGTAACAAGGCCTGACAAAGTTAGGATTAAATCCAATAAAAATGTGCGAGAACTTTATGGATAAAATTATATAATATAATAGGTTATATAAGACAATATCCCAAATAAGTTTCAACAGACAGTATTTCCATACAATGTAAGAGTCAATAAGATACCAAGTTTCTATGAAATGATCAATATATTCAATGCAATTACAATAATTGTTTATAGAAACCTGACAAATTCCACAAATCCCCAAGGAAGAGCAAATGCCAAGAATAGGCAAGAAAATTTCACAGGAAAATGAAATGGAAATACTTAATCATCCAAATATCCAAATTATTGTAAAACATTAGTAATTAAATATTGTAATATTTTCAGAGAAAAAGGCAAACATAAGAGACTTGAGAGTGCCGAAATATACCATGTTGTACAGAAATTATATCAGAGATGTTATCAACCTAAAGAGATTACAGTGAACAATTTAATAACTAGGGGTAAAAAATTGATTATGCATATAAAATTTAATCGAAACCTATAACATAGATAACATGTAAAGAAATAAATGTAACAAAAATTTATGAATCTTAAAAGAAAATTTAAGAAAATATCTCTATGGCCTTTCAATAAGAAAGGATTTCTTAGAAATGCTGAAAACAAAGCCAGAAATGGGAAAGTGATAATTTGTAAAAATGACTGCATTGAAATTAAAACAAACTCCAATAAAAGAGACAAAGTTAAAACCTAGCCACAGTGGTAAAAGATATTTGCAAGGGAAAAGTTTGACATTGGGTTGGCATTCAGATTTTATATAGAATGCCTAATAATTAGTAAGAAATATTTCAAATACCTAATAGAAAATTATGTAAAGGTTTAGAATGAAGAATGGAAAATGAAAATATAAAAAGATTCCCAATTTCACTCCAAATCAGGAAAATATATATTAAAACCAGAATAAAATATTTCTTATCTGTCAAATTTCTCTAAATTATAATAGTGACTATAACAAATATGAGTGAGCATCATGGATAAAGAGATAGGCTTATACTCTACTGGTAGACATGTAAACAATTTTGGAGAAAACTTTGGTAATATGTCTATGTCCTATGAAATCACAATTCCAAATCCAATTATGTATTCAAAGGAAACTCTTGTATATGTATAAGAAAACATAAAAGAATTATTATTACAGTAGTATCTGTAATAACAAAGAATTGTAAATATGTACCCTTGAAGTAAGATTATATCTAAAATGATATGCATCATTTTATCTACTATTCAAAGAAGAAATAACTTTTGTGTAAATGATTTTAAAATGCAAATACATATAACATAACAAGTTTTCCAGTTTATTCTTGAAGATATCACTTTTCTATCACCAAAGGAAAAGTATCACTAAAAATTGATCTGGACATTAATTTCACTTGTGAATATAATATAAAACACTAACACATTTGACCCAATAGCATATAAGAAGAGAAACACAACCTGACCAATCTTGATTTAATCCTAAGAATGCAAGGATCTTCCAGCAGAAAAAAAAAATACATATTGATGTAGCTATTTCAATTTGTTGAATGAGATCTACAAAATGCCAATACGTAAGACAATTAGGAACTACACAAGGGACTTCTACTTCTGAGAAAATACCTGGAACTAAACTCACCCTGGCATGCTAACCAATCATAACATTGGGAGGAAACGTATGAGGCAACCATTTCAGACATTAAACAGCAGGCAGGGCAGACTGCCATTCCTGAGAAAAGCATGACTCATGAAATGAGCTCCGTGATTGTTCTGAATCTCTACAGCAAGATGGAGATCAAGCAAAGATCAGAGTGGGATGCTGACATGAGATTACCATAGAATCGCTGCTATGGGATGAACGCAGATCACAGAAGTTAGGTAGTACTTAGAGACAGGAGAATTCCAGACCCAACCAGAAAAGAAGAAAGCATCTGACTCCCCAAAAATACTCTAAATTAGGAGTAAGAACCAATTCATAGTAATATCACGTTACACTAGACTAGCCCTGACAAAGCCAAAATCTAAGCCTTAACAAAATCATCAAAGGAGAGAGAATTTGGAAACAGAATTCCACTAAGAGAGGAACTTGGAAAAACTTTGGGCTTTCTACAGATCCACACTAATGTGGATGTCTGTGCAAGATGTCAACCAGAAAACAAACAACAAGGCAAAACTCTCTGGAGACATCATCCTACGTATCACCTCAAAAGTTCAACCTACAATCTGAAAGTATTTGACATCTAAGTAAACAGGAAAATGTAACCTCTAGTTAAAAAGTTTAACAGAAAGTAACCCAAGGTAGTTTAGATACTAGATTTCACAGATAATGACTTTAAAGCAGCTATTTCACACACACACACACATACACACACACACACACACACACAGCTATGATAGATAGATAGACAGATAGATAGATAGATACATACATACATACATAGATCCATAGATCCATAGATACATAGGTACATAGATATACACACATGTATATATTTAGAGCAAACTATGGTATTAATGAGTGAATAAGGAATCTTCTCTGAGAAATCAAAACTGTAAAAGAAAATCAAACTAAAAATTCTAGAATGAATTAAAATATATAATAACTGAAGTGGTGGGAAAAACTTACTTGCTTTTCATAATAGAAAATTAGACATGGCAAAGAAAAGAAGATCAGTGAATTCAAAGGAAGACCTATAGAATTAGACAATTTTGATTATAGTGGCTTTAGAGCATGCTTTAATATATTGTAAGACTGTTTGTCTCATAGCTTCAAATGGATAGTGTTTTCCTAGTCTTACAAGTTTATTTTCCATGTGAATTTTAATATCCTGACTAGCTACAAAAAAGTTGATGTTTACAGTAAGATTGAATAAAGATTATAAATTAACTTTAGGATATAGACACACACACACAAATTTCCCACGGTGAATCTTTGGAACAATATTCCCTGAGTTCATGCATGCTTAAAAATGATTCCTGTCTAAAGCCTTGTTCATAGAGGGGCAGCTTGAATAAAATAAAATCCTTAGTTGACACTCTGGTTTTTCGTTTCTTTCCTTCCCACTCTCCCCCTCCTCCTCTACTTTGTCTTCTTCCTCCTCCTTCTCCTCTGCTTCTTCTATACTGATTTATCCTTATCTTGATTTGTGTTTCAATGCTGATTCATTTTTGTATGGATTTGTATGCTGCTTTTGAGTAGAATGGTGCTGCCAGTCTGATTTTCAGTCCTTGTAAATTATTTGCTTCTTTGTATGGAGGCCCTGAGGATTTTCTACTTCATCTTTAAAATCTAAAAAATGCACTATAGTATAGTCCAGAATTGATAACTGTGTGACTGTGTTCTCAGGAAATATCTGGGTCTTTTCAATATGTAGTGTCCTATCTTTAATTCCCTGAAAGTTTTCTTGGATTATGGTTTAAATATTAAATTAGTTCCTTTTTTAAATCTTCTTTAGGGTCTTCCTTTCATTTTGGTGCTTTCTTTATTCTTCACCTCATTGTCATACTATCTGTTGTTTCTCCTCTTTTCCTCTAAGCATCTTATTAATTTCTTGTTTGTATTTCTACATCCTTGGGCCCCATGTAATTTAGTTTTCATTTCCTATATCATTTTTCTGTTTTTTGCCTCCCAAGTTCATTAATAATATTTTATTTCTTTCAGTTTTGTTGTTGTTGTTTTGGATTTTTTTTTCTGTTCTTAGTATTTGAATTTCTGAATCAAGGTGTTTTATTTTTTTCTGTAACCCAAATCATGCTTGCTGGATTAGAAACTTTAATTATTTACAACATTGGCTCTTATCTGTAGAGAACTTCACACCAACTTCATCAAGTACCCAGCTGCCTTAGCATTGAGCAGCAGAAGCAGTAACTCCTAAGCTATGAATATTCTCTGACAACGTTAATTAGACATGAGGATGGAAGCCCTATGTGCACAACTTTCAGGACAAACCTAAATCTAAAGAGAATCTCCATTCATGTCTGCTATAAACTAAGTTGTATCCTCCCCACATCATGTTTCAGCCCTAATCCTCAATGTGTCTGTATTTGGACATTCATGTTTCAGCCCTAATCCTCAATGTGTCTGTATTTGAACATAGGGCTTTTAGGAGGTAATTAAGGTTAAATGAAATCATAGGAGCGGGAGCCTAGTTGAATAGACTCAGCAGTCTTATAAGAAGAGGAATTAAATGCAGTCATAAGGCCAGGCGCGGTGGCTCAAGCCTGTAATCCCAGCACTTTGGGAGGCCGAGACGGGCGGATTACGAGGTTAGGAGATCGAGACCTTCCTGGCTAACACGGTGAAACCCCGTCTCTACTAAAAAATACAAAAAACTAGCCGGGCGAGGTGGCGGCGCCTGTAGTCCCAGCTACTCCGGAGGCTGAGGCAGGAGAATGGCGTAAACCCGGGAGGCGGAGCTTGCAGTGAGATGAGATCCGGCCACTGCACTCCAGCCTGGGTGACAGAGCGAGACTCCCTCTCAAAAAAAAAAAAAAAAAAAAAAAAAAAAAAAAAATGCAGTCATAAGAGTGGGATCTTAATTTAATAGGCTTAGTGGTTTTATAAGAGGAAGAGTGCTGTGTGTGTGTGTGTGTGTGTGTGCACGTGTGTGTGTCTGTGTGTGTATTCATTTAAGCATAGAGCAAGTTAAGAAGAGAGCCCTCACCAGGAACCAGATTGGATGGTACCTTGATCTTGGACTTCTCAGCCTCCAGATCTATGAGAAACAAATTTCTGGTGCTTAAGCCACCCAGCCTACAGTATTTTGTTAGGGCAGTCAAAGCTGACTAATGCAATGTCTTTGTTGAATCAAATTAATCATCCTGGAATATTCTGATCCAGGTGTGTAGTAGATATATCATTTATGTATAGTTCTGTCTCTCTCCTAGAGAATAGTCCCCTACATTATGAACTTAGATTCATTTGGATCACTCACAACATGTGCCTTTTATTAATTATAAAAAATTCATATTCATAGTAACAAATCAAAAGTAACTCAGAAGAGAATGAATAAAAACTTCATTCTTGTTTACTATCCCTTTCCTCCATGCCACCATCTTGAGATACTGAAAGAAACTGAATCTTTCTATTATTGAAAGGAATTGAATCTGCAAATCAATTTCTTCACTTCCCTTTCCTTATTTTAACTGTTTGGATTATTTATTTCTTACTGAACGTTTCTTCACATTCAAAATTATTGGCTAGAGTTCTGTGCACAACAATTGTATAAAATATTCTCCTCAGCTCAGCATATCACTAAGATGAATTTCACTTAAATCATTTAAAACATTTTCAAACCAGTTTTTCAATGGACTTTAATATTAAAAAGTTCCCGGGACTGAGAAATGCTCACTTATTCTAGTCCTGTGTTAACTCTTTACGTCTGTTCTGCACTGTCATAAATAACCAATAATTTTCCAATTTAATGACATCAGTTTTGATCCAGTTCTCAAAACTGTATTTGTGCATGGTTTTACAAAATGTCCACTGGCAAAAGTGTTCCTTTACTTTAAATACAAAGAAGTCAAAATAAATAAAATGTTCATCATCCTATATTTTAGCATACAAATTAAACTGCCAGCAGAAAAATGGTAAGCAAATATAATTTATTTGGAAGCTTTTTGGTTTTATTAAATTATTGATTGAATACATATTTTAATTTTGAAATGTCATTTGAAACCATATGCTTTTGGATTATAGAAATGAAATATACTTTCAAAAGTCTCTTGTCTAGCCCTTAAAACTGACAAAAATGTTACCATCAAAGCAACTTAAATAAAGTGAATTGATTCACTCTATCTAACAATTATTTAAAAAACCAGGTTTTCTAACGTCACATACCACATGCTGTAGCAATGCCTCTTAATTGTAACTGCCATTGGATACCAACAAATTCTATTCACATTCAGTCCTAAAATCCAGTATTTACAGAAAACCAGCCCTTTTTACTAACGTCGCCTTATGGTTCCAACTAAACAATCCTGTTAAAATGGTTATTGTGACGGAAGACTATTTATTAAATATTAATAAAAATAAGTTTATGTTCTTTCTGAAAAAAACTTATATTTATAAAATTTATTAGAATTTATAAAATTATATATGCTATACATGTATGTGGATATGCCACTCACACTGAGCTTCAACGAATGTATGTGATGTGTTGGAAAATCAATACAATCAATTGATTGTATCACTTTAAACTGGTAAATGTATTGCCTTATATAAGTGTTCTTGTCCTAAAGATCACACAAATTAACACTATCTATCCTTAGTGGACTTGGTGTCTGAGGGCTACAATTAGCGGCTCACATAGTCTTTATATCTAGGTCATTAGTTCAAATCCACTTTAGAATGTTACTTCTTGAGTGATTTTGAAAGGTATCCAATGTTCTGTTACAAATCATAAATATGGTGCTTTAATTTCATTTTAAGCTATATTTTCACAAAATAGTACATTATTTTCTTCTAATTATCTTCACCCATTTCTGCATTTCTCAAATAAATAGCTAAACAGAAAATAAAAATGTAATCAATACACTTACTCTACAGAAATAAAGATTTGCAATTTTTTCCTTTAAAAAAGATTATCTGACAGGCAGGGCTCAGTGGCTTACGCCTGTATTCCCAACACTTTGGGAGGCGGAGGCAGGTGGATCACCTGAGGTCAGGAGTTTGAGACCAGCCTGGCCAACATGGTGAAACCCTGTCTCTACTAAAAATACAAAAATCAGTTTGGCATGGTGGCGCAGGCCTGTAATCTCAGCTACTCAGGAGGCTGAGGCAGGAGAGTCACTTGAATCTGGGAGGCAGAGGCTGCAGTGAGCTGAGATTGTGCCACTGTACTCCAGCCTGGGTGACAGAATGAGACCCTGCATCAAAAATAAAATAAAAAGGGAGGGACGGAGCAAGATGGCCGAATAGGAACAGCTCCAGTC
>NW_016806517.1:0-554 GCF_001698545.2 Rhinopithecus bieti
TGGTAGCACTGTTTTGGAGAATCTGAGAAGCGATTATTTGGATCACATTGAAGCCTACGGTGACAAAGGAAATATCCTCAGATAAAAACTGGAATGAAATTTTCTGAGAAAGTTCTTTGTGATGTGTGAATTCATCTCACAGAGTTACACCATACTTTTCATTGAGGAGTTTGGTAACAATGTTTTTGTGGAATATGCAATAGGATATTTGGGAGTGCATTAAAGGCTATGGTGACAAAGGAAATATCATCAGATAAAAACTGGAAAGAATCTTTCTGAGAAACGGCTTTTTGGTTTGTGAATTCATCTCACAGAGTCACACAATTTTTTTCAGGGATCAGTTTGGTAGCACTGCTTTTGGGGAATCTGAGAAGGGATATTTGGGATCGCATTGAAGCCTACAGTGACAAAGGAAATATCTTCAGATAAAAACTAGAATGAAGCTTTCTGAGAAAGTTCTTTGTGATCTTAGAATTCATCTCTCAGAGTTACACCGTTCTTTTATTGAGCAGTTTGATAACACTGTGTTCGTGGAATCTGTAACAGGATATTTT
>NW_016806518.1:0-468 GCF_001698545.2 Rhinopithecus bieti
GTATATAGAATAAATACATGTGGAATAAATTCAAAAAGAGAAAATATATATAGAATAAAAAATTAATAAAGAAAGCCAACAACCATAAGAAAAGATGCTCATATAACTAAGGAAATGCAAATCAAAACCACAGTAAGATATTACTTCACACCCATCAGAATAGTTATTTTAAAGAAAATAAAAAGTGGCTGGACGCAATGGCTCATGCCTGTAATCCCAGCACTTTGGGAGCCCAAGGCAGGTGGATCACCTGAGGTCAGGAGTTCAAGACCAGCCTGACCAACATGGTGAAACCCCATCTCCATTAAATACAAAAAATTAGCTGGGCATAATGGTGCATGCCTGTAATCCTAGCTACTTGGGAGGCTGAGGCAGGAGAATCGCTTGAACCCAGGAAGTATAGTTTGCAGTGAGCCAAGATTGTGCCATTGCACTCCAGCCTGGGTAACAAGAGTGAAACTCCATCCC
>NW_016806519.1:0-554 GCF_001698545.2 Rhinopithecus bieti
TGTAGATTGTGAGGTCTAACCCTGGCCAATAAGGGAACCACACAGCAGTAGGCGCTACCTGCGTCAGGAATAAAACCTTCCCCTCCCTTTTCCAAGCACTTGCCATTGCTCCATCTATGAGACGCCCCTTCTATAGAAGTAAATATCCCAGCTGAGAAAAATGTACATTTCAGTGCTACTTCTTTTGCGACCCTGAAAATTTGCATATAACACAGTGAGCCCCCGAGATCCTGCCACTGCACTCCAGCCTGGGTGACAGAGCAAGACTCCGTCTCAAAAAAAGAAGAAAGCCAGCTAGGCACGGTGTCTCAGGCCTGTAATCCCAACACTTTGGGAGGCTGAGGCAGGAGCATTGCTTGAGCCCAGGAGTAGGAGACCAGCTGGCAATGAAGACAGACCCCGACTCTAGCAAAAAATAAAAAGAGGAGGTGAAAAACCAAATGAGGTGCTCGCTTCGGCAGCACATATAATAAGGTTGGAGTGATACAGAGAAGATTAGCATGGCCCCTGCGCCAGGATGACACGCAAATTCATGAAGCGTTCCATTTTTTTTT
>NW_016806520.1:0-1419 GCF_001698545.2 Rhinopithecus bieti
TTTAACACTAACCACTGATAATTCACTTAACCCAGCATGTTTCCTAACTGGAAATCCAAATTTAAAGAGACCTGAGCATGAGTGTTTAGATTTAATTTGTTATCATAATAAAGTCAGACTCGATTTAAGAAAGACCTCTTTCAAACAGTGCAGCACTAATTTTTAGATGGCTCTTCCCAGGTAATTGAAGGAAAAAGACAAAATGTGTACTCAGTAGTCAATGCGGAAGCCCTTACAGAAGTACAGTCAGAAAGACTCCCAATAATTGGTCTGCCCAAACATGTGAATTGTTTGCATTAAGTCAAGTCTTAAAACACCTGCAGAAGGAAGAAGGGACTATTTATACTGATACCAAATATCAGTATAAATAGTCAGCGTGGCTCACACCTTTCGAAAAATTTGTACTGAACAAGGTCTTATTAATAGCAAAGGCCAAGACCTTGTCCATGAGGAATTAATCGCCCAAGTATTAAATAACCTTCAGTTGCCAAAAGAAATAGCTATTTTCCACATCTCCAGACACCAGAAACGCCTTTCTTTTCAAAGTCGATGAAATAACCTATCAGATCAGATAGTCAAACAGGCTAGCATTTCTTAACTGTACAACTGGCCTGCTTTGCAGTTAGGTAAAACCTAGGATACATGCAGTTAAATGCTAGAATAAGCCAGACCTTCTCTGCACTTCTGTCTAGGTCCTAGGCTCTACACCTAGCACATAATTGCACATAATTAAAATGCCAAATGTACAAGGTTTTCAACAAAAGTAAAGCTTGCTAAAAGTTAACAGTGTAACATGTATTATCCTAATTTTTAATCTTGGGGCCTTAGGCAGTCTAGTCCACAGACATGAAGGAAGTTTGTGTTGGGAAGGAACAGTTATCATCTTTGACATTTTAAAAAAGGGAGAATTTATGTAAAAACATATTTTAAAAGGGAGAATTTATGACATTTAAAAAAAGGGAAAATTTATGTGAAAAAAATTATGTAAAAAAAAATCTTACATGATGAATTCCCTACCTAAAGTAAATTAATTGGTTTAAAGAAAGGGATATTTACAACAAGTCAGAAAGTTGAGGCCTGTCAAAGATTGTCTGTCAAACTCGTGAAAAATGTTATAAAAGGGAGTTTATGCAAGAAATATTGTGTAACTTAAAACTAATTAGGCTTCCTAAATGTAAAACTATTAAAAAAACAGTTTACGTGCAAGGTGTGCAAGGAAAGTAAAATACACTTTTGGTAAAAGGATTATAAGAAGGCATAAGAATGGACTTTTACCTACATTAAAAGGTTGAAAAATTGTTTTGAAGGTCTAAGCAAGTTTAGAAATGTTAATTGTAAAAGAAATTCTGTGTGTAAACATATTGGCTAAAGTTAAAGGGGTATCATCTGGTTTTCTGTAAACTGGACATTAAAATAAAA
>NW_016806521.1:0-900 GCF_001698545.2 Rhinopithecus bieti
ACAGGCGTCCGCCATCATGCCCCGCTAATTTTTTGTATTTTTAATAGAGATGGGGTTTCACCTTGTTAGCCAGGATGGTCTCGATCTCATGACCTTGTGATCCACCCGCCTTGTGCTCCCAAAGTGCTGAGATTACAGGCGTGAGCCAACGCGCCTGGCCTCCCCAGGGAATTCTTAAATGCAGCCAAGATTGAGACCGACTTTATGATCTTTCCTCTTCTGAATGGTTGTTGTGAGGACCAAGTGTATTGCAGGCTCCCTCTAATACCTCAATACATTTTAGCTCTTCCTGCCATCACCTTCTGAGTGGTTTGCAATACTAGACAGTCTCTGGCATAATAATGATTACAATCAATAGTAGATTGGTGAAAGAAGGGGAAAGTGTGACTTTTCTATGGCATCACTGATACACTAATACCCAAGTGAATATGGTAACTGAAAAGTGAATCAATTTGCAATACTGCTAAATAAATTAACACATTAAAAGTAACAAAGTATATTTTTGAAAATAAATATATGTTGTAATTTCATTGACTGCTGGGAATGCAATCATTTTAAATGACTGCCAGAATAAATAGTTACCTCTCCCTACTTACATACTGTCCTAATTTCCCAAAGAACAAAACCTCCTACATTAGTAATAAACATAAATACTATTTAGCATATTTGCTTAACTAACTGCAGCATACATCTATATGCAATGGCCACAAAACCGAGAAGCATAATGTTTCTTTCTGATTACGTGATTAGTCAAAATATCTTAATCTAAGTATCTTTAACCTTGGGAAAAATAATGTAACTTTTAATACACTCTTACAATTTTATAAAGATCAAAAATTCAATTTTTTAGTGCTTATTAGAAATTACTTCGCTAGTATTGATTACAAACAATTTCATGTA
>NW_016806522.1:0-1308 GCF_001698545.2 Rhinopithecus bieti
ATATACATTTATATTTATATATGTTTTCATAGTTTTACAGAGGATATTCTCAATATAATTTACCTCTAATTAACTTTGCTACTACTGTACTTTGACCAAATTGTGGATAGAGATAAACATAAGGAAATGGCTGCCAGTTTCTCAGTTTTTCACAAGGTTGCATTTGTGGGAAGTGTTGTTTAAACATACTAAGAGTTCAATTATGTTAGTTCTTGTTTTGTTTTGTAAAACATCCTTTTGTTCATCTTTTGTTAGCTATTTTCCAGGCATTTCTCACTCTGTAAGGATCGCAACACTGTGTTTTGAAGAATAACCTAAACACTCAATTTCTAATTTAAGAATTCAAAATTCTGCTTTCTTCAGTTATATAATCTAAATGCACAATTTTAGAATTCCTTAATTTCTTTACCCTTTACCTGTTTCTGAGAATCTCCCACACAGGATACTTTCACTTAGCTTCTATTTCCCTTCACAAGCAGCCAAATTTAAGACAGTAAATTGTTCTGTAGCAAGTTATCAATCCCGCTATATTTGCCTTATAATCGTGGTTAAACCTTTGTTTCTGCTATCCCATCTTCTTTCTATACCTAAGTCCACATCTCAGTGGCACTAATACACTGTGTTTCTTTATGAGCCTTATTGCAAAATATGTAGTCTCCCATCTGAGGCATTCTGTCTATACATTTCCTGAGAAAAAAGGCCATGATGTACTTTTATTACTATCATTTGCACTTGCCAGTTGACCCTTTCAAAATCTAAAGAATCTCAGAACGTTGAATTACCTCTTTCTATATACTTCTTACTCAGGCTTATTTTGTGTATTGAAAAATCAGATCAAAAGGTAAAATTTTTCTACCACACCTGACTTTACTTATATATTTTATAATTGTGTGTTTAGTCCAGTGAGATAAACAGCTCCTAGAAGCTATGTCCACTTTAAAATAACAGGGATGATCAGAAATATATTGCACAGTTGTCATAAATAAAAGAGAAAGCTTATAGGAAAAGGGTGTTAACGGATTAAGAAAATGAGTTATTTTTTAACTAGCAGTAAAAGACGAGATATAAATGACAGAAGAGAAAGGAATACAATCTAAAATTGAGAAGAAATGCCCATAAAAAGGAGGAATTATTTAATATAAAATTATAGCTGAAATGTAAAAATGAAATATAATCTGTATGTTGATATAAACATCAAAGTGCAAGGCATGTTAGTCAATGCAACACTTACCCAAAAATAAATTTGAGAAATAAATGTTTGCATAATTTTAATAATTATTTTAATAACAATAATTTTAATAATAAATA
>NW_016806523.1:0-1864 GCF_001698545.2 Rhinopithecus bieti
TATTAACATGATAGTGTTAACTTTTCTTATTTTATTAAAATTAGATCATCAAGATTGTTACTAACGAATCTTAATTTTTATTACTGTGCTAGGGCAAGATTTTAATCACTGAGTTTCTTCCTTATCATGGAAATATGTGCTTTTCTTTATCCTTGGGCATCTTGAATCATCTGATGTTGAGGGGCCTCCTGAACTGGGTTTCCATTTTTTTTGTTTTTCAATTTTGGCTTGCTGGAATGCTGTGGCCTGACTCAGGCTGTCAAGAGCAGGATTCTCCCCTTCATCTTTACTTTCTTCTGCTTCCTCAATTTCTTCTGATTCAGGAACTTTCTTTTTTTTCTTTTTTCTTTCTTCTTTGGAGGCCCACGTTCTCCAAGCATATTTTTCAGACAGGCATAACCTAAGTGTCCACTTTCCCCACATTGATAACACTTGGATTTATCAAAGTAGTTTCGCCTTCGGATGAACACAGCTGCTCTTCCATTGTCCATAGCAATGCTTCCTCTTGTTTTTGTTTTTGTTTTGTTTTGTTTTTTGGTTTTTTTCTTTTTTTTTTTTTTTGAGATGGAGTCTTGCTCTGTCACCCAGGCTGGAGTGCAGTGGCGTGATCTCCGCTCACTGCAACCTCTGCCTTCCAGCTTCAAGTGATTCTCCTGTCTCACCTCCCTAGTAGCTGGGATTACAGGCGCGCCACCACACCTGACTAGTTTTTGTATTTTTAGTAGAGATGGAGTCTCGCCATGTTGGCCAGGCTGGTCTTGAACTCCTGGACTCAAGTGATCCGCCCACTTCGGCCTCCCAAAGTGCTGGGATTACAGGCATGAGCCACCGCAACCAGCCAACGCTTGCTTTTATCACTCTACCAAATAACTGTTTGTTGTGTATTGCCCTGGTACAGTTTTGTACAGTCTTTATCCAAAAATACAATAAATGCAACCCCTTTACTCTTCCTGATATCTTTATCTTTCATTATGGTAACCTTTACAACTTTGCCATAGTTGGAAAATATCCACTACAAGTCATTGTCAGGGAAAAGGGCAAGCTGGATACATACACTGTGCTCTTACTTGGAGCCAATCCACCACTCATTTCTTCAGGTGGGGCGGTCCTGGGAGACCAGAAGAGTGCGAGCCCTCAGCTCAGCTGGGGCTCAACCCCACCTCAACCCCGACTCTTCATAGCCGCTTGCAGCGGCCTTGGTGTCACGAGTCCTGGGACTCATTTTTACACTCCTCTTTTTCTTCCTGGCCATTCAGTGATTCAGTTCCTTAGGACTCAGTCCTAGGATTGCTCTCTTCTCATATAACTCTTCCAGACACCCTCAATTATGTACGTGACTTCAAATATCACCTCCATACAGATGACTCACATTTTAATCTCTAGGCCATATGATTCTTCTAAGGCTCAAATCCAGTAAACATGTGTTTGCTATTATTATTACTGCTGCTACTATTCTTTTTCTTCACTGAAAGTTTTTTTACCTCAGCGTGTTAGGAAAGTTGGATGACTTTTTTATTGAAGGGGGGCGGACACATCTCCAATATCCAATTTTATAATGTTTCATTAAGAAAATAGGATTTTCAGCCGGGCACAGTGGCTCACGCCTGTAATCCCAGCACTTTGGGAGGCTGAGGCGGGCGGATCACGAGGTCAGGAGATCAAGACCATCCTGGCTAACACAATGAAACCCTGTCTCTACTAAAAATAGAAAAAAATTAGCTGAGTGTGGTGGTGGGCACCTGTAGTTCCAGCTACTTGGGAGGCTGATGCAGGAGAAAGGTGTGAACCCGGGAGGCGGAGGTTGCAGTGAGCAGAGATTGCGCCACTGCACTCCAGCCGGGGTGACAGAGCAAGACTCCGCCTC
>NW_016806524.1:0-775 GCF_001698545.2 Rhinopithecus bieti
CCAGAAGCAAAGCTTGCAGTGAGCCGAGATGGCGCCACCGCACTCCAGCCTGGGCAACAGAGCAAGACTTTATTCAAAAAAAAAAAAAAAAAAAAAATCCTAAACAGAATATTATCAAATTGAATTTCCAACAATATATCATAATCAAAGAGTTTAATATTCAAGCATCAAACAATAAAATTCACTGTATTAACAATATAAAGGACAAAAACCACATGTTTTCATTAATAGATGCAGAAAAATATTTGAAAATTTCAACAGCAAACCAGGAATAGTAGAGAACTTCAAAGTGATAAAGGGTGCAGCTACAAAAAAAAAAAGAAAAAAAATGAAAACTGAAAAACAACAAAAAACCACACAGCCAGCATAATAATTGAGGGATGCAATTTAGACAGGAATAAGAAAAGCGTTTAGCACTTTTACAGCACTTTTGTTCAAGGTAGTGCTGAAAATCCTAGCCATTGCAAGATGGGAATAAAATAAAAAGCATAAAGAAGTAAAACTGTCACTTCTGCAGATATTATTGCTTATGTAAAAATTCTAGGTAATCTTCAAAGACAACTACTGAAACCAAAAAAGGAATTTATAAAATGTGTAGAATTAAAACTTTGTATTGAAAATCAGTTATATTCCTACATACTATTAGAAAAAGAATTAGAAAGTGAAATTTAAATAATTTATTTGCAGTAGCATAAAAAATACAATACTTAAGAATAAACCTATGCAAATCAAAACCACAATGAGATACCATCTCACACCAGTTAGAATGGCAATC
>NW_016806525.1:0-1866 GCF_001698545.2 Rhinopithecus bieti
AAAAAAGATCTTCCAAAGATCTTCACGATAAATACTTCCTTTATTTGGCCTCTATTAGATCTTTTGCTATTGCTTTCATACCCTCTACCCCCATCCTCCTGAGCCTCAAGTCATAATGTGTCTAATGAATGGCACTAACACTGTTAACCCCATAGGACTGACTTAAGACCTAAGCAGGTTCAGAGTTATACAGGTAGTGGAATTTTGAGAAACTAGCATGGGAAACTCAAATTCTCATCCCGTACCATTGCTGGCTGAAGCCTGAATGCCCTTTTCAGGGAACAGAAGCTGTTGATACACATGGAGAATTTAGGTTTATAAGGCAGACCCTTCTTGGAGAAAGAACATTGACATAGTCACACTCAATTAGAAATGACTTTTATCTGGGCATGAGCTTTTGATTATGGAAAAACTGAATTATTGAGTAGCTCAAGTCACAAGATGGAACACATCTCAATTTCTTCATATATAATATGAGAATAATGATAAATATAATAAAAATAACAAAGACACTGACAATTTATTGAGTCTTTAAGGGGAATCAAACATCATATGAGACCACTGAATTACACTATCCATTTTGTCCTCACGTTATAAGGTGAGCGAATTATCCTTATAAGGTAGTGAATTATCTATTGCAATGATAAAGTCTCTGTTATTTATAACTTTATTACCATTATTATTATTATTAGGTAAAGGATCTAGGATGGGGAAGCTAGAAGTCAAATTTTACCAATTATATAATCCTGCTGTCACACTTCCTTGACAGTATGGAGTCAGTTCTCTCTTTTAGGTGATATCCTAATCTTTGCCAATATTACATTCACTTAGAACAATAAACTTCTATAGCTATAGACTTTGCTGCTGAAACCTACCATAACTCTTCCACAAAGGTTTGTGCCAGTCTCTCTACACTTTAATGTAATAGAAAGTACTCTGAATTAAACTTAAAAGTTTGTTTCTCTCATCCAGTGTTTACAATATGATTTCTCATTAGAAATCATCCAGCTTAAATTTCCTGCTGTATCAGAAATATTTATTTTCAGAAATGTTACTTTAAATCAAAATGCTATGAAGTTTCTCAAACATTTGGAAACAGCCAGAGAAATCTTTCTCTTCGTATATCCCTGTAGAACACACAAGTCTGTCACTCCCAGCAGTAAACAGTAGCAACTTGTGTGGACTCTCATCTCTTATTTTACTTTCAGATGGTCCTATTAAGTAATCAGAAGGGATTTATTCAAAGTGTTTTTTAGGTTGGCAAAAATAAATATTTCCCCCATACCAACCTCGAACATGATGATTAATTAATTTGTTAGAATTGTGCTGATGTTTATCAAAAGGATTTATATTAGTAGAATGTTTTACCACTTACCAAGTCTTCTCACCTCCCTTTAATTTTCATAAAATTCCTGTGATATAGTTGGGGCAAGTGTTGCTATCCTCATTTTCCAGATGAGGAGATTGAGACTGGGAGAAACAGTGTGTCTTGTCAGGCAGTTAGTGAGTGACTGAGTTGGAACATTATTAAAACATAAATATTCCCATTATGCATTCTTTGCTCTTTCCAGCTCTCTTTCCACCTGTTTCATTACATGATTCACTTGTTTAACAGGATTGAAACAGGGATGTCTCTACACACCTACCACAGGAAAAAAAAATCTCTAGTGGGCAATAGAGTCCCTAGGAGACAAATCTTTCTCCCCAGCTCTCCTTCAAGGTAATGACTCTATAAAATGGTACCTTGTATTTATAGTCTCCAGAATTATTGGTCTTTTCCTCCTTCATTGGATCCGTCAATTCTCTACCAACTGCTTTCAGGTTCTGCTCAACTACTCTCTCTCTATCTTCCACATTCTCTCTGTT
>NW_016806526.1:0-980 GCF_001698545.2 Rhinopithecus bieti
CAGCACCAGAAGACAGCTTCGACTCCCTATGATTTCATCCCTGACCAATCAACACCCCTGGCTCACTGGCTTCCCCACACCAAGTTATGCTTAAAAATTCGGCTCCCCAAATTCTCGAGGAGACTGATTTGAGTGATAATAAGACTCTAGTCTCCCCCACAGCAGGCTCTGCGTGAATTATTCTTTTTCTACTGCAATTCCTTGTCTTGATCAATCGGCTCCATCGAGGCAGCGGGCAAGGCGAACCCCTTGGGCAGTTACAATCTTCCTCCTTCAGCGAAACTCCAAGTTCCTCGTTGATAGTGGCAAACACCAGTTGCCATATTTTCTACTGTTCCTGGCACAGAAAGTCCCTGTTCATGGTCCTGCTGAACATAAGGGCCCAGGTGCTGAAAAGTTACCTCCCACCTCACCCCAGCCTCATCAGTGGGGCTGGATACTGGCAGTGGGCAGAGGAATGAAATTTATTTATTTATTTATTTATTTGTTTGTTTGTTTGTTTGTTTTTGAGATGGAGTTTTGCTCTTGTCACCCAGGCTGCAGTACGACGGCACCATCTCAACTCACTGCAACTTCCGCCTCCTGGGTTCAAGCAATTCTCTTGCCTCAGCCTCCTGAGTAGCTGGGATTACAGGCACCTGCCACCACACCCAGCTAATTTTTATATTTTTGGTAGAGATGAGGTTTCACCATGTAGGTCAGGCTGGTCTCGAACTCCTGACCTCAGGTGATCCACCTGCCTTGGCCTCCAAAAATGCTGGGATTACAGGCATGAGCCACCATGCCTGGTCCTTTTTTTTTTTTTTTTTTTTTAATATGTCATGCATTTAGTTTATTTTTATTTTATTTTGAGACAGAGTCTCACTCTGTTGCCCAGGCTGGAGTGAAGCAGAGTGATCTTGGCTCACTGAAACCTCCGCCTCCCAGAGTCAAGCAATTCTCTTGCCTCAGGCTCCCGAGTAGCTAGGATCACAGGCCAC
>NW_016806527.1:0-552 GCF_001698545.2 Rhinopithecus bieti
CTAGAGCTAGAAACACCATTTGACCATGCCATTCCATTACTGGATATATACCCAAAGGATTACAGATCATGCTGCTATAAAACACATGTACAAGTATGTTTATTGTGGCACTATTCACAAGAGCAAAGACTTGGAACCAACCCAAAAGTCCATCAATGACAGACTGGACTAAGAAAATGTGGCACATATACACCATGGAATACTATGCAGCCATAAAAAAAAGATGAGTTCATGTCCTTTGTAGGGACATGAATACAGGTGGAAACCATCATTCTCAGTAAACTATCGCAAGAACAGAAAACCAAACACCACATGTTCTCACTTATAGGTCAGAATTGAACAATGAGAACACTTGGACACAGGAAGGGGAACATCACACTCTGGCGCCTGTTGTGGAGTGGGGGAGGGAGGAGGGATACCATTAGGAGATATACCTAATGTAAACGATGAGTTAATGGGTGCAGCAAACCAATATGACGCATGTATACATATGTAACAAACCTGCACGTTGTGCACATGTACCCTAAACATAAAGCATAATTTAAAAAAAAA
>NW_016806528.1:0-1417 GCF_001698545.2 Rhinopithecus bieti
TTATTTTCATGGAGCAGTTTGGTAGCACTGTTTTGGGGAATATGAGAAGGGATATTTGGATCACATTGAAGCCTATGGTGTCAAAGGGAATATCCTCAGAAAAAAACTAGAAAGAAGCTTTCTGTAAAACAGCCTTGTGATGCATGAATTCATCTTACAGAGTTTCACCATTCTTTTCTTTGATCAGTTTGATAACACTGTTTTCATGTAATCTGCAATAGGATATGTTGGAGTGCATAGTAGCCTATGGTGACAAAGGAAATATCCACAGATAAAAGCTCAAAAAGAAGCTTTCTGTGAAACTGCTTTGTGATGTGTTAATTCATCTCACAGAGTCACACCATGGTTTTCATTGAAAAGTTTGCTAACACTTTTTTCGTTTAATCTGCTATGGGATATAGTGCAGTGCATTGATTAAAATTGTGAAAAAGGAAATATCCTCAGATAAAAACTAGAAAGAAGTTTTCTGAGAAACATCATTGTGATATGTGAATTCATCTCACAAAGTTACACCATCCTTTTCTTGGAACAGTTTGGTAGCACTGTTTTTGGGGAATATAAGTAGGGATATTTTGGGATATGTTGGGTCACATTGAAGCCTATGGTAACAAAGGAAATATCCTCAATTAGAAACTAGAAAGAAGATTTTTGAGAAACTACTTCAGCATGTGTAAATTCATCTCACAGAGTTATGCTGTTGTTTTCATTGAGCTGTTTGATAACACTGTTTCCATGGAATCTGCAATAGGATATTTGGGAGCACATTGAAGCCTATGGTGACAATGAAAATATCTTCTGACAGAAAACAAAAAGAAGCTTTCTGAGAAACTGCTTTGTGATTTGTGCATTCATCTCACAGATTTTTACCTTTCTTTTCATGCAGCACTTCACTATCACTGTTTATTCGGAATCTGGAAAGCAATATTTGTGAGCACTTTGAGGCCAATGGTGAAAAAGGAAGTATCCTCACATAAAAACTAGAAAGAAGCTTTCTCAGAAACTGCTTTCTGATGTGTAAATTCATCTCACGGTGTTACACTCTTCTTTTCATTGAGCAGTTTGCTAACACTGTTTTCTTGAAATCTGCAATGGGATATTTAGGAGTGCATTGAAGCTTATGGTGACAAAGGAAATATCCTCCTATAAAACTAGAAAGGAGCTCTCTGAAAACTGCTTCTGATGTGTTAAATCATCTCATGGAGTTGCACAATCCTTTTCATGGACCAGTTTGGTAGCACTGTTTTTGGGGAGTCTAAGAAGGAATATTCTGGATCACATTGAAGCCTTTGGTGACTAAGGAAATATACTCTGATAAAAATTACAGATAAGCTTTCTGAGAAAGTTCTTTGTGATGTGTGAGTTCATCACACTGAGCTACACCTTTCTTTTCATTGAGCAGTTTGCTAAAACTGCTTAA
>NW_016806529.1:0-543 GCF_001698545.2 Rhinopithecus bieti
AAAGCAGTTTCTCAGAAAGGTTCTATCTAGTTTTTAACTGAGAATATTCCCTTTGTCACCATAGGCTTCGATGTGACCCAAAATAGCCTTTCTCAGATTCTCCAAAAAGAGTGCTACCAAGATGCTGCATAAAAAGAATCGTGTAAATCTGTGAGATGAATTCACAAATGAGAAAGCAGTTTCATAGAAAGCTTCTTTCTAATTTTTGTCTGAGGATATTTACTTTTTCACCACCAGCCTCATTGTGCTCGTGAATAACCCTTTGAGGATTCCATGAAAATAGTGTTAGGAAATTGCTCCATGAAAAGAAAAGTGTAAATCTGTGAGATGAATTCACACAACACAAATCAGTTTCTCAGAAAGCTCCTGTTGGGTTTTTTTTCTATGGATATTTCCTTTGTCACCATAGGCTTCAATGCGCTCCAAAACATCCTATTGCAGATTCTACGAAAACAGTTTTACAAAACTGCTCCAAGAAAAGAATCATGCTAAAAGGTGAGATGAATACACACACCACAAAGCAGTTTCTCAGAAAGCTTCTTT
>NW_016806530.1:0-206 GCF_001698545.2 Rhinopithecus bieti
TTTCATGAAAATTGTGGTGTAACTCTGTGAGATGTATTCTCACATCGAAAACTTTTTCTTTCTAGTTTTATCTGAGGATGTTTCCTATTTCACCATGTTCCTCAATGCGCTCCTGAATATCCCTTTGCAGATACCATGAAAACAGTTTTAGCAACCTGCTCCAAGAAAATAATTGTGCTACTCTGTGAGATGAATACTCACATCAC
>NW_016806531.1:0-1982 GCF_001698545.2 Rhinopithecus bieti
AAGGTCAGACCGCAGAGAACAGGCCAACAACCCCACCCACATGTTTTGCCCAATTCCCGTGGGTTCTGGTGTGCTGGGCAGAGCCTGGAGGCTGGGAAGGTGATGGAGCCCTCCACTTCCTGTCCTTGCAAGTCTGCTGCCTTGACCTCAATAACTTGATTATAGGGAGGCTACAGAGAGGCATGTGCATGCAGGTGTGCCCTCGTGAGTGTCCGTGTGTGTCACTTGTGGGTGTGGGTGTGGAGGGGTGTTACAGGGGCCACTGTGGGTACCCTGCCCAATTCCATTGCATGAGACTAATGCACCCATTCCCAGCCACTGTGAACACTAGCTGCTCAGCTGGCCCTCCTCCAGAAAATCATCTTCAGCTGGGGGCTGCCATCCCGAGGGGCGGCCAGTGCCCAGCAGCCACTGATACAGGAATACAGAAGGCCAGCCCCTAGCCTTGAGTTGGGACAATGTTGTGGTGCAGTTCATGCCCCAGAGCTCTACTTGGGACAGGATGAGGCTGACTCCAGCTGGAAAGCCCTTCCGTGGCTTCCTCCTTTGCCTCATCCTGTTCTCTTACTTTCTCACGGGTTTCTCCTGAGAACACCCTCAACAAGTCATTTGCACAGGAATCCCTCTGCTTCTAGGGAATGGGACGTAAAGATGGGTATGTTGGGGGAAAATCCATCATTCCCTTCAGGTCAGGTCCAAAGCCCCATCTTGGCTGCCCCATCTCACATCAGCTCAGGCCCAGGCTCCATTTAGAGAGGGGCTTGTCTGAATTCTTGGGCATGGCTATGCTCCTACAGCTGCCTTCTTTCTTTTCTTTTCCTTTGATGAATCAATCTGCTGATGCCTCAGGGGCTTCTTTTCCTTTTTTGAGATCTGCGATGGGAAAGGGATGGATTCTGGAGGGAAAACAGAGCCTACTGCTCAGTGCAGGTGGATCTTTGGCCAGAGAGATGGGGCTCAGCCTTTCGTGGTCCCCCGTGGCTTTGAGGGTTCCTTCCCCTCTCCTCCCAGCTCAGTTAGGGGATGAAAGGAGTTGGGTGATGAAAGAGGCAGGCCAGAGGAGAGCAGCATGCTTATTTTTTCTTTCCAAACACTGGAGCTGTCTGAAGTCCATGGGGCTGCCATGTGAGAGGACGTGTTCTCAGGTCCTACTGCAGGTGAGACGAGGGAGTCCCTTTCCCAGGAAAACCCCAGCCTATCTCTCCCTTATATAGGCTCCCCCATGAACTGATTTGAAGAAAGGAAGACTTATAAAATTCATTCAAAGGTTAGCATCCGTGTGAGAGCCTCTTCTCTCCCATGACATTCTGCCTCTCTCCTGTGTCTTCCTGTCCCCACGTGCCTTCACGGCTCAGACCATCAAGTGGAGAACCGTGATCTGCACAGTCAGGAAGATGACTCTAGTAGGTCCTTGTGCTCCAAAAACTGACCATGCTTGCAAAACTCACGTGGGCCCATCTCACAAAAGAGGAAAAGGCACAAGTGCTGCACTGAGTGAGGTCAGGCTGCAGGACAGTGGCCACCAAGCATTCTGAACATGTGCCCTCCACCTTCTGTGGGCTAGATGTGAGACTGGGCGGCTTAGTCAGCAATGCCACCAGCCTCTTGCTCAGGGGTTGCAAACTCCAATGCTTACAGAATCAGGCAGGTAACAAAATGCAGTCAGGCAGGTGGCTCTGTGGCAAACTAGAGAACTCCAGCCAGCATCCAGGAGGTGGCTCTCACTTGCCTCTGGCAGGGTGGCACGTCTTCTGATTTTTCAAGAGAAGCCGGAAATGCAGATTTTTACATAAAAGCTCCCAGTTTTTAAATAGTGGCAGCTAATTTAAAGTAAAACCTTTCTGTGGCCAGATCAAAATGCAGTGGTAGGCTGGGTGGGCTTCCCACTTGTGGCCTCTGCTTTGGTGCAGATAAGAAGCTGCTGGTGGGCAATGTGCTTATTCTCAGAGCTCCCTGAAGTCTTCTTTGTTTTTTGTTTTTTT
>NW_016806532.1:0-2329 GCF_001698545.2 Rhinopithecus bieti
TCACACGTAGCTTCTTTCTCATTTTATCTAGGTATATTTGGTTTTCACCGTAGGCTCAATGGACTCCAAAAGTCCCATCTCAGATTCAACAAGAAGAGTTTTCCCACCTGCTTAATGAAAAAAAAATAAATAAAGATTTAACTACATCAGATAAATCCACACATTCAAAAGCAGTTAGCTTCCTTCTAGTTTTACCTAGGAACATTCAGTTTTTTATCACAGTGCTACAATGTGCTCAAAAGGTCTCCCTTGCATATTCTATAAGAGTGTTTTCAACTGGCTGAATCAAAAGAAAAGTTTATCTCTTAAAGATGAATCTACACATAACAGAGCAGTTCCACAGAGAGCTCCTTTCTAGATTTTATCTGGAGACATGCAGTTCTTCATGACAGGTGTCAATGTGCTCCCAAACGTTCCTTCACAGATTCTACAAAAGAGTCTTTCCAACCTGCTGAATCAAGAGAAAGGTTTAACACTGTGAGATAAATCTACACATCACAAAATTGTTTCACAGATACCTTCTTTCTAGTTTTATCTGGGGACATTCATTATTTTACCATAAGCCTCAATTTACCCCAATGTCCCTTCCATTCACATATTCTACAAAAGAGTGCTTCTAAACAAGTGAATCTTAAGAAAGGTTTAAATTTCTGAGTTGAATCCACCCATCACAAAGTAGGTTCACAGATAGTTTCTTTCTAGTTTCTTTCTGGGGTTATTCTGTTTTCACCATAGGCTTCAGTGGGTTCTCAAATATCTTTTGCAGATTCTACAAGAAGAGTGTTTCCACCCTCCTGAATAAAAAAAAAGTTTGAACTCTGTGAGATGAATCCACCCATCAAAGGGAAGTTTCACAGATGACTTCTTTCTCATATTTATATTTGGATATTAGGTCTTTCACAATAGGTGTCCATGGGCTCAAAATGTCCCCTCACAGATTTTATAGGAGAGTTTCCAATATGCTGACTCAAAAGAAAGGTTTCCCTTTTAGAGATGAATCCACACATACCAATACACTTCCACAGACAGCTTCCTTCTAGGTTTTATCTGGTGATATTCGGTTTTCACCACAGGCCTCAAAAGCTTTCAAGTGTCATTCCAAGATCCTACAAGAAGAGCAGTTCCAACCTGCTGAATCAAAGGAAAATTTTAACTAGGTGAGATGAACTCACACATCACAAAGCAGTTTCACAGATAGTTTCATTCTAGTTTTACCTCGGGATATTCAGTTTTCAACATAAGCCTCAATGGGATAGGAAATGTCTCTTTGCAGATTCTACTAATAGATATTTTCCAACCTGCTGAATGAAAATAAAATATAACTCTGTGAGATGAATTCACACATTATAAAGCACTTTCACTGATTGTTTCTTTCTAGTTTTTATGGGGACATTCGGTTTTTCACCCTAGGCTTCAATGGGCTTCCAAATGTCCTTTCACAGATTATGCCAGAAGTTTTTCCAACATGTTGAATCAAGAGAAAGGTTTAACTCTGTGAGATGATTCAACACACCAAAAAGCAATTCCATAGACAGATTCTTTCTAGTTTTTATCTAAGAATATTCGGTTTTCCACCATAGGCCCATTGAGATTGGCTCCCAAATGTATTTTTGAAAATTCTTCAAGAGGTTTGTTTCCAACCAGCTAAATCAAAAGAAAATTTAACTCTGAGTCAAATTCACACAATGCAAAGCAGTTTCACAGATAGCTTCTATCCACTTTTTATCTGGGGATATCCAGTTTTTCACCATAGACCTAAATGGGTCCCAAATGTGCCTTTGCAGGTTCTGCAAGAAGAGGGTTTCCAATCTGCTGTATTACAATAATAGTTTAACTTTGTGAGGTGAATATACACATTAAAAAGCAGTTTCACAGACAGCTTCTTTCTGATTTTTATCTGGGGATATTCTGTTTTCACCATACACCTCCAAGGGCTCCCAAATGTCCCTTTGCAGATTCTACCAGTAAAGGGTTTCCAACACGAATCAATAGAAAGCTTTAACTCTGTGAGATGAAACCACATATCTCAAAGCAATTTCACAGATAGCATCTATCTAGTTTTTCCTAGGAATATTCAGTTTTTTTACCATAGGACATAATGGGCTCTCAAATATTCCTTTGCAGGTTCTACAAATAGGCTGCTTCCAATCTGCAGAATAAAAAAAAAAATAAAGTTTACCTCTGTGAGTTGAATCCACAAATCACAAAGCAGTTCCACAGGTAGCTTCTTTCTAGTTTTTGTGTAGGGATATTCAGCTTTTCATCATAAGCCTCAAAGGCTCCCAAATATCCCTTTGCAGATTCTACAGAAGAGTGTTTCCAACCTGTG
>NW_016806533.1:0-957 GCF_001698545.2 Rhinopithecus bieti
AGATGCTTATAAAGCAATAATCTAGAAAATGTAGCATTTTCTCCAACAGAGATGTTGAAACTTTTGGGATTATTCCAGGTATGTGAGGATGGTTGAATGTCTTAAAACCAAATACTGTTATTCACCATATTAGCAAGATAAATAAAAAAAAAACATGAACATTTCACATTTTCAGAAAACGCATTTGAAAAGTTCAAAACTTAATCATAATATAAAACTTTCAGAATACTAGAAGTATGGGGAAATTCTTCTAAGAGATAAAAAGCATCCTCATAAATCCTACAAATAACATCATATATAATTGTGAAAGTCTGAATATTTCCTCCGTAAGATCAGGAAAAATGCAAAGATGTCTACTCTCACTAGTGCTATTTAACATATGAACAGGAGTTCTGATGAGTGTCATAATGCATGAAAAAGAAATACAAGGCATAGAGATCAGAAAGGAAGAAATGAAACATTCCTTATCTGCAATTGATACAAATATCTATGTAGAAAAATCCCAAGCAATCTACAAAAAAACCCTCAAAATGTTACAATAAATTATAGTCAGGGTTGTAAGACAAATAAAGATAAATCAAACGTATAATACTTGAAAATAAAGAGGTAAATATGATCCCTATGTGCATAAAATACAATTTCTATAAAAATGTCAGGATAAGACAATAAAATTTAGTGCATTCAGCAGTTTTTCTGGTATAAGTTCAACCTTCAAATAATGGTAGCATTTTTATAATTCAGTAATAGCTAATTAGGAAATCTAATAATAATAAAAATTTTCCTATTTACCAAGTGTAAGTCTAGTAAAAGATATAAAGGCACTATTCAAGAACAGAAACATACCTGACCAAATAAAGATACATATTATGTTAATGGAAAACATAATTTAGTGTCACAGAGACAAAATTATTTCTAAATTAACCTATAAAATTAATGCAATTATAATCAATGTTTTAA
>NW_016806534.1:0-927 GCF_001698545.2 Rhinopithecus bieti
AGATGTATCATATATACATATATATTAGATTTTCATTACATTATGGTAACCTATTATTTAATAAATACGTTTTAAGACCTACATTATTTAATAAATACCTTTTAAATACCTTTTCCCTGGATCAGAGAGCTGACTAAAACACGCCCTTTTTGTTCAAAAAACACACAGTAAGAAAACATGTAAAAGATAATTTTAATAAAATATGAAAAATGCTCTCATAGAAAAAAACATTCAAGCAAAGTCTATGACTTGAATTGCAAACAATATCTGAGAGCAGACAGAAGCTGACTTCCAAAGCTCTGTCTAGGGCAATCACATTGACTTCAGCCCTGTCATCTCTCACTAGGGGATTGGGCTAGGTAAAGAGAGATGGGGGCCGGGTGCGGTGGCTCACGCCTGTTATCCCAACACTTTGGGAGCCCGAGGTGGGTGGATCACGAGGTCAGGAGTTCGAGACCAGCCTGGCCAACGTAGTGAAATTCCGTCTCTACTAAAAATACAAAAAAAAAAAAAAATGAGCCAGGCGTGGTGGGATGCACCTGTTACCCCAGCTACTCGGGAGGCTGGGGCAGGAGAATCACTTGAACCTGGGAGGCAGAGGTTGCCGTGAGCCGAGATCCAGCCACTGCACTCCAGCCTGGGTGACAGAGTGAGAAAAAAAAACAAAAAAAGAACAGCGAGAGATGAGGCCGTATGTCCACAGTGAGCCTGTCAGGCAGGATACTTACCATCCGAGTGGTAACAGACAAAATGGGGGTGGTGGGGGAACTGAAGTGAAACCAGGGGGTCGGCCAGCTGGGAAGTGGGAAGAAAAATGAGAAGAAATATGTGAAGGGAAGACGCGGCTTAGAAGCAAATATCTGGCTCTCACTTCAGATGCAATGTGCAACTCGTGGCAAGTTCATATATATAAAATATTAATATATT
>NW_016806535.1:0-1995 GCF_001698545.2 Rhinopithecus bieti
GTAAGGGGGAGGGATGGCATTGGGAGTTATACCTGATGTAAATGAGAAGTTGATGGATGCTGACGAGTTGGTGGGTACAGCACACCAACATGGCACAAGTATACATATGTAACAAACCTGCACGTTATGCACATGTACCCTAGAACTTAAAGTATAATAATAACAACAAAAAAAAATCTCACTTATCAAAATGGAAAAAAAACCCAAGAACCATGATCTGTTGACTACAAGAAGCACAATTAAACTATAGAGACATATATAGACTGAAAATAAAGGGATAGAAGAAGATATTTTATGTAAATGGAAACCAGAAAAGAGCAGGAATAGCTATACTTACCTCACACAAAATGGATCTCAAGACAAAAACTATAAAGACAGACAAAGAAAAGAAGATCATGATATAATGATAAAAGAGGTCAATTCAGCAAGAAGATACAACAATTGTAAATATATGTACACCCAAAATTACAGCACCCAGATATATAAAGCAACTATTAATAGTGCTAAAGAAAGAGAGATAGACTGCAATACAATGATAATTAGCTACTTCAACACCCCACTCTCAGCACTCGACAGATCATCCAGACATAATATCAATGAAGAAATATAAGACTTAATCCAAACTATAAAGCCAAATAGACATAACAGGTATTTATAGAACATTTCATCCAAGAGCAGCAGAATACACATTCTTCTCCTTAAAACATGGATCATACTCAAGGATAGACCATATGTTAGTCCACAAAACAAGCCTTAAAATATTCAAAAAATTGAAATAACATCAAGTATCTACTTTGACTACAATGGAATAAAATTAGAAATTGGTAACAAAAGGAATTTTGGAAACTATACAAACAGGTGGGAATTAAACAATAAGCTCCCAAATGACCAGTGGGTCAACGAAGAGATTAAGAAGAAAATTGAAAATTTTCTTGAAACAAATGATAGTGGAAATACAATATACAAAAACCTTTGGGGTACAGGCTGGGTGCAGTGGCTCATGACTGTAATCCCAGCACTTTGGGAACCTGAGGTGGGCAGATAACATGAGGCCAGTAATTCAAGACTAGCCTGGACAACATGGCAAAACCCCACCTCTACTAAAAATATAAAACAAAACAAAACCTATGGAATACAGTGAAAGCAGTACTAAGAAAGATTATAGCTATAAGTGCCTACATCAAAAAAGAAGAAAAACATCAAATAAACGACAGAACAATGCATCTTAAGCAACTAAAAAAGCAAGACAAATCAAACCCAAAGTTAGCACTAGAAAAGAAATAATAAAGATCAGAGCAAAAACAAATGAAATTGAAACAAAAAATACAAAAGATCAATGAAACAAAAAGTTGATTTTTTAAAAAGATAAACAAAATTGACAAGCCTTTAGCCAGACTAACTAAGGAAAAAAGAGAGAAGCCCCAACTAAATAAAATCAGAGATGAACAAAAATAAGATATTAAACTGATATTGCAAAAACTCAGAGGATCATTACAGGCTACTACGAGCAACTATATGACAATAAATTGGAAAACCTACAAGAAATGGATAAATTCCTAGACACCTGCCACCTACCAAGACTAAACCATGAAGAAACTGAAAACCTGAACAAACCAAATTAACAAGTGACAAGATTGAAGCTGTAGTAAAAAAAAAAAAAAAAAAAAAAAAAAAAAAAAAAAAAAAAAAAAAAAAAAACTCTCCCAGCAAAGAAAAACCTGGGACCTGATGGCTTCACTGATAAATTTTATCAAACACTTAAAGAAGAACTAATACCAATCCTATTCAAAGTATTACTAAAACAGAGGAAGGGGAATACTTTCAAAGTCATTCTATGTGGCCAATATTACCATGACACCAAAACCAGACAAAGACAAGAAAGAAAGACAAGAAAAAGAAAGAAAGAGAGAAAAAAAGAAAAAAGAAAGAAAGAGAAAATGGGAGGGAAGAAGATGGAGGGAGGAAGAGATGGAGGGAGGAAGGGAGGGAGGGAGA
>NW_016806536.1:0-1416 GCF_001698545.2 Rhinopithecus bieti
ATCTGTTTAAAATAATGGTTTATAAGATACTATTTGCAAGCTTCACAGTAACCTCAAATTGAAAACCATACAACAGATACACAAAAGTAAAAGCAAAAAACTAAATCATACCAGCAGAGAAAATCACTTTCACTAAAGGAAGACAAGAAGGAAGGGAAGACCACAAAACAAACAGAAAACGAATAACAAAATGGCAGGAATAAGTCCTTACTTATCAACAATAACTTTGAATATAAATGTACTAAACTCTCTAATAAGAAGAGTGGCTGAGTACATTTTAAAAAGATTCAATGATCTGTTGTCTACAAGAAACACACTTCACCTATAAAGACACACATAGACTGAAAATAAAGGGATGGAAAATATACTCCATGCAAATGGAACCAAAAAAGAGCAGGAGTAGCTATACTTACATCAGACTAAATAAATTTCAAGACAAAACTGTATGAAGAGACAAAGAAGATCATTATATAATAAGAAATGTTAATCCAGCAAGAAGATATAATGATTATAAATATATATGCACCTAACACTGGAGCACCCAGATATATAAAGCAAATGTTTCTAGAGTTAATGAGAGAGAAAGACCTCAATACAATAGCTGGAGACTTCAAAACCCCACTTTCAGCACTGGAAAGATCTCCCAAACAGAAACTCAACAAAGAAACATCAGACCTAATCTGCGCTACAGAAGAACATTGATATAATAAATATTTACAGAGCATTTCATCCAATAGCTGCAGAATACACATTCTTTTCCTCAGCACATGGATCTTTCACAAGGACAGACCATATGTTAGGTCACAAAACAAGTCTTGAAACATTCAGAAAAACTGAAATACTATCAAACATCTTCTCTGGGGACAATGGAATAAAACTAGAAATAACAGGAGGAATTTTGGGAACAATAAGTATACAAGGAAATTAAACAATATGGTCCTGAATTACCAATGGGTCAATGAAGAAATTAAAAGGACATTTTAAAAATTTGTTGGAACAAATCACAATGGAAACACGACATACCCAAACCTACGGGATACAGTGAAAGCAGTACTAAGAGGAAAATTTATAGGTGTAAGTGCCTACATCAAAACTGAGAAAAACTGCAATAAATAATGTAATGATGACCAGGTGCAGTGGCTCATGCCTGTAATCCCAGCACTTTGGGAGGCCGAGGTGGATGGATCAAGGAGTTTAAGACCAACCTGGCCAAGATGGTGAAACCCCATCTCTACTAAAAAAAAAATACAAAAAAAAATTAGCCAGGCATGGTGGCAGGTGCCTGTAATCCCAGCTACTTGGGAGGCTGAGGCAGGGAATTGCTTGAACCTGAGAGGCAGAGGTTGCAGTGAGCCGAGATCGTGCCACTTCACTCCAGCCTGGGCAACAGAGGGAGAGTCCATCTCAAAATAATAA
>NW_016806537.1:0-1983 GCF_001698545.2 Rhinopithecus bieti
ACAGGCCCTGGCGTTTGTTGTTCTCCTCCCTGTGTCCATGTGTTCTCATTGTTCAAATTCCACTTAAGCAAGCATGTAGTGTTTGCTTTTCTGTTCCCGTGTTAGTTTGCTGAGGATGATGGCTTCCAGCTTCATTCATATCCTGGCGAAGAGCATATTCTCACTCCTTTTAAGGCTTCATAGTATTCCATGGTATACTATGGCATGTACCACATTTTCTTTATCCAGTCTATCACTGATGGGCATTTGGGTTTTTCTTTTTTAAAGTAAACCAAGGTTCTAATATTGCGGGGCAAGCACATAATAAAAGCACAAACTTTTAACTATTAAGTGGGAGTCTCAACATGAACCTTTAGCCTTAGAGAGCAAAACCAGTGCAGGGAAATTTTCTTAAACATGAATAGCACATGGTTCATATACTATGACTCTGCTTTTTCTACTAAACCTTTCTATTGCTCTGCAGCTAGAAGGTACTTATTTAGACTTTATGTAAATAATATTATTTCTACCTACTGAACTCCTGCTAGAATGGCCTGCTAGCATTTGTAGTTCTATATTCACATAATTATGGTACTCATACATTCCAGTTTGCATGACAAATAAATTCTACACTTTTCTTAGCAGGGACTTCTATGATAAGGGGGGAAAAACGCCTAAGGATGTGACTGAAATAACTACATTGCAGAAATAACTAAAAACAAGACCACCAAAACTATGAACATTGATTCTATAAAGGAAATAAATTATTCTGGAACAAAAATAAATTTTCAGAAATATGTACAATGAATATCAGGGTAATAATAAATACCAGAAAAATCAAAATGCAATTATGTAAAATGTTATTTTGGGGCTGAAAAGATTAAGTAACAGCTATATTATGAGAAGGATTGGATTTGCAAAGAGTGAAATGTAGGGAAGATTTCAAAAGTAGTAGGATATTCAAAAGTTAACAATTGTTGGATGTAGGAGTAAGGGAGATGAATAAATTAAAATCATTTCATGTATCCATGCAACCACTGAATTGATTCATTTTATTATTTGTCAATTTACAAGAATGTTGGTTGTAGAATACATAAGCAAGCCAAAAATAAAAAAAAATCAAATTTTTGAAAGCATATAGACCCATTGTTAACAGTGTTTTGAGATTTTCTGTGTTTGTTTTTCTTTGTTTTGTTTGGTTTTAGGCAGTTATAACCATTTGATAGTTTCAGGTTCCTTTCAACAAAAAAGATAAGCATAAATGGGACCTTTTTTCAACTTTTCTTTATGGTGCAATAATTATTTTATTTTCCATTTTTCACAATTTGCAAACAAGATTAGAGTACAATAAATAACTTGGAACATATATGACTATATATATATGTCTGTATACATTTGCAAAGTTTACCTGCAGTTTTAGAAATAAAATTACTGAAATAAAAGGTAAAAACATTTTACATATTAATATATTTTACAAAATTTCTCTAAAAATTATTAGAATATGAGAGTATTACACACCTACTAGAGCAGTGGCCTTCTGCTCATATTTTCAATAACCCAATCAATATTTTTTAAATGTCAATTTTAAGTGTTGTTAAATGGTCCTAGGCTACTCACTGGGAATGCAGATATATGTAGATCATGTTCCAATGGAAACACAAGTTCCAATGGAAGCACTTTTTCCTCTCTCCAGTACAGCAAAAGTGAAAGGATTATTTCTATAACAAGGTCAACAAGAGAGAAGACATACATGCAAATATAAATCCCAACTAAGAAAACAGCTCAAACTCTCACAGAAGGGTTATAGTGAAAAACGTAGTCCACATAATAATTAAAATAATATTCTTTTATGCATAAATTCTTTGTAGGTTTTCTCCAACTAGTCCAAAGATGAACTTTTCCTCACTTTAGAGAAAAATTGTGCTGAATCAGAAAATAATTTCCAACTCAAATATTAGTCTTATTAAAATATAACAAATTAGCCGAGCGCGGTGGCTCAAGCCT
>NW_016806538.1:0-901 GCF_001698545.2 Rhinopithecus bieti
AAAACTTTTAAAGGCAAAAAAATGACTAATGAGGTAAACATCAATGGCTGAAAATTTGGAAAATGTGTGTGTGTGTGTGTGTAAATTTAAGCTTCCAGTAATCATAAACATTACTGTAATTTTCACCCTAAGTGAACCACTTTAAAATGTGTGCTTTTCTTGAGTAACCATTGTAAATATAAATTGGACATTCACAGACTGAAAAGATTTAAAACTAATGACTGGATGTTATGGCAAACAGTATGGAGGTTCCTCAAAAAATTTAACAATAGAATGATCTAGCAGGCTTGCTACTGAGCATATATCCAAAGAACATGAAGTCAGTATGTCAATGACATATCTTTTTTCCACGTTCATTTGAGCATTATTCACAATAGCCAAGAAATGGTGTATCTATACCACATTTTCTTTATCCATCTATCAATAGATGAATAGATGAAGAAAATGTGGTATAGATACACCATGGAATACTATTCAACCTTAAAAAGGAAGGAAATCCTGTCATTTGTGAAAACATCGATGAATCTGGAGGACGTTATGCAAAGTGAAATAAGACAGGCACAGAAAGACAAATACTGTATGATCCCATTTATATGTGGAATCAAAAAAAACCAAACTCGGCCAGGTGCAGTGGCTCATGCCTGTAATCCCAGCACTTTGGGAGGCTGAGGCGGGCTGATCACTTGAGGTCAGGAGTTTGAGACCAGCCTGGCCAACATGGTGAAACCCCATCTCTACTAAAAATACAAAAATTAGCTGGGCATGGTGGTGGGCACCTGTAGTCCCCAGCTACTTGGGAGGCTGAGGCAGGAGAATTGCTTGAACCTGGGAGGAGGTTGCACTGAGCCAGGATCACACCACTGCACTCTAGCCTGGGCAACAGAGTGAGACTCTATCTCAA
>NW_016806539.1:0-1980 GCF_001698545.2 Rhinopithecus bieti
TTTTTTTGAGACAGTCTTACTCTGTCACCCAGGCTGGAGTGCAGTGGTGTGACCTCGGCTCACTGCAACCTCCAACTCCCAGGATCAAGAGATTCTCCTGCCCCAGCCTCCTGAATAGCTGGGATTACAGGTGTCCACCAGCACACCTGGCTAATTTTTGTATTTTTAGTAGAGACAAGGTTTCACCACGTTGACCAGGCTGGTCTCAAACTCCTGACCTCAGGTGATCCACCCGCCTTGGCCTCCCTGAGTGCTGGGATTATAGACGTGCGCCACTGTGTCCGGCCTTCAGATGACCCCTTAAACCCATGATGCTGGCAGTGTGCTGAGCCATGGCACCCACAGGAAGCAGCAGAAGCTTACAGCAGCTCTCTGCACCCCAAGGATGCTTCTCAGGGGTCTGGTTTGCGTCTGAACCTCAGCTGTCTCTTATTACCTTCAGGATGTCTTGAAATGAGCTCAGACGTCCCATTGCAAAATTCATTTTAATTCACTTCATTTCAGCTCCGTTGTAGGAGGCTGCCCTGAAAGCAAACAGCCAATGCCCTCCCAACAAATGCACACACAGATGCACCCCCGAAAGAAGTGGAAAGTGGGAGTCCAGTGTTCATATGAGCTGCAAGTGCCAGCTACCAGATGAAATAACCAGGGGCGACCCACACAGCCACCACAGAAACTCCCACTGAAGTGCCAGGGGAGCCGGAAATCACACGGTCATTTGTGCTCAGGCTATGGATCTGCAGCCTGGGCCTCAGGAGGGCTCCTGAGTGGGAAACTGGGGATGGACACGCCTGGTGGAGGAGGGAGGGAAATTAGGGTGCACGGCTTGTCCTTTCACAGTGCTGGGGTTAAGTCAGTAGAAATGCATTCCTGGACCTCAGCTTATTATGCCTCAATAAAAGTTTAATTTATTGTTGGCCAGGCATGGTGGCTCACGCCTGTAATCCCAGCACTTTTGGAGGCAAAGGCGGGTGGATCATGAGGTCAGGAGATCGAGACCATCCTGGCTAACATGCTGAAAACCCATCTCTACTAAAAATAAAAAAAAATTAGCCAGGCGTGGTGGCGGGCGCCCGTAGTGCCAGCTGCTCAGGAGGCTGAGGCAGGAGAATGGTGTGAACCCAGGAGGCGGAGCTTGGAGTGAGCGGAGATCGCGCCACTGCACTCCAGCCTGGGCGACAGAGTGAGACTCCATCTCAAAATAAAAAAAAATAAGTTTAATTTATTGTCTAGTAATATTTTGTTTTACAAGCCAACCTGGGCCTTGGGAAGCTGCCCACTTGGACAGGGCACCAGCCAGTTTCCCTCCCGAGCAATTGCCTTTGGACAAGGCTGAGTCAGGGATCTGGGTATACTCTTCCCCCTCTCCAGGCCAGGAGACCAGAGGGTCCTCTGGTGCAGACACAGCCCCTCACGGCTCACCCGGCCCCCGCAAATGCACCTGCTGTCCTGGCACGGATGCTGCAGGAGTCTAGCAGCCATGCTGACAAGGCAGCTTAGAGCCCAGGGACCCAATAGGCACAGGAGGTGGTCTGTGGTAAAAATGGTGGTCTTTGGAGTTGGGCAGTGGTCTGTGGTGAGGGTGAGATGGTCTCTGGTGAAGGTGATGATCGGTGGTGAGGGTGTTGGCCTGTGGTGAGGGTGTTGGTCTGTGGTGAGGGTGTTGGTCTGTGGTGACAGTGCTGGTTTCTGGTGGGGGTGGTGGTCTGTGGTGAGGGTGGTGGTCTGTGGTGAGGGTAGTGGTCTCTGGTGAGGGTGGTGGTCTGTGGTGTGGGTAGCAGTCTTCTGGGAATGGGAGGTGGTCTGTGGTGAGGGTGGTAGTCTCTGGTGAGGGTGTTGGTCTGTGGTGGGGGTGATGGTCTGTGGTGAGGGTGGTGGTCTCTGGTGGGGGTGGTGGTCTGTGGTGAGGGTGTTGGTCTGTGGTGGGGTGGTGGTCTCTGGTGGGGTGGTGGTCTGTGGTGGGGGTGGTGGTCTGTGGTG
>NW_016806540.1:0-926 GCF_001698545.2 Rhinopithecus bieti
AAGAACTTAAACAAATGTACATGATAAAAACCAACAACCCCATCAAAAAGTGGGTGAAGGACATGACCAGACATTTCTCAAAAGAAGACATTTATGTAGCCAACAAATATATGAAGAAAAGCCCATCATCACTGGTGATTAGAGAAATGCAAATCAAAACCACAATGGAGATACTATCTCAAGTCAGTTAGAATAGCAATCATTAAAAAGTCAGGAAACAACAGATGCTGGAGAGGATGTGGAGAAATAGGAACACTTTTACACTGTTGGTGGGAGTGTAAATTATTTCAACCATTGTGGAAGATAGTGTGGTGATTCTTCAAGGATCTAGAACCAGAAATACCATTTGACCCAGCAATTCCATTACTGGGTATATACTCAAATGATTATAAATCATTCTACTATAAAGACAAATGCACATGTATGTTTATTGCGGCATTGTTCACAATAGCAAAGATTTGGAACCAACCCAAATGCCTATCAATGATAGACTGGATAAAGAAAATGTAGCTCATATACACCATGGAATACTATGCAGCCATAAAAAGGATGAGTTCATTTCTCACTCATAAGTGGGCGTTGAACAACGAAAACACATGGACACATGGAGGGGAACATCACACACTGGGGCCTGTCAAGGAGTGGGGTACTAGGGGAGGGGATAGCATTAGGAGAAATACCTAATGACGTGTTGATGGGTGCAGCAAACCACCATGGCATGTGTATACCTATGTAACAAACCTGCACATTCTGCACATGTATCCAAGAACTTAAAGTATGAAAAGGAAAGAAAGAAAGAAAGAAAGAAAGAAAGAAAGAAAGAAAGAGAGAGAGAGAGAGAGAGAGAGAGAGAGAGAGAGAAAGAAAGAAAGAGAAAGAAAGAAAGAAAAAGAAAGAAAGAAAGAAAGAAAGAAAGAAAGAAAGAA
>NW_016806541.1:0-899 GCF_001698545.2 Rhinopithecus bieti
GGAGGGGAGTTTGCTTTTTTGCACAGCCTAGGGGCCAGGGGAAAACTTCGGTTCCCCGCAACCTCCGCCTTCCAGGTTCAAGCCATTCTCTTGCCTCAGCCTCCCGAGTAACTGGGATTACAGGTGCCTGCCACCACGCCCAGCTAATTTTTGTACTTTTAGTAGAGACGGGGTTTCACCATATTGGCCAGGCTGGTTTTGAACTCCTGACCTCGAGTGATCTGCCCGCCTTGGCCTTCCAAAATGCTGGGATTACAGGTCTGAGTCACTGCTCCTGGCTGTCTGGGCCTGGTAATTAGAAAGGACTTGCATTCCTCAGATAAAAGTTCTTTTTTTTTTCCACAAGGAAAATAATTTATAGGTCAAAATAAGTATGTAGAGATGAATCTCTAAAGTTAATGTTTTATTTGGCAAGAAAGAATTGGAATTTGAGGCATACATGCAGACCAAAGAGGAGTCTGGAGTTTCATTTAAAAAAAAAAAAAAAAAGGAAGAATGTGGCTGGGTGTGATGGTTTATGCCTATAATTCCAGCACTTTTGGGAGGCTGAGGCGGGAAGATAACTTGAGATCAGGAGTTCGAGACCAGCCTGGCCAACATAGCAAGACCCTATCTCTACTAAAAATACAGAAATTAGCTGGGCACAATAGTGGGCACCCATAATCCCAGCTACTCGGGAGGCTGAGGCAGGAGAATTACTAGAACCTAAGAGGCGTTGCTTGTAGCGACTGGAGCCTGGAGTAGTGACTCCAGCCTGGGCGACAGAGTAAGACTATGTCAAAAAAAAAAAAATCAATCAATAAAAAGACCAGCCTGGGCTACATAGCGGAACCCCATCTTTCCAACAAGAAAGAAAAAGCCCACTGAGAGAGAGAGAGAGAGAGAGAGAGAGATAGAGA
>NW_016806542.1:0-1418 GCF_001698545.2 Rhinopithecus bieti
CCCAGGTTCACGTCATTCTCCTGCCTCAGCCTCCCCAGTAGCTGGGACTGCAGGTGACTGCCACCACGCCCGGCTAATTTTTTTGTATTTTCAGTAGAGACAGGGTTTCACTGTGTTAGCCAGGATGGTCTCGATCTCCTGACTTGGTGATTCACCCGCCTCAGCCTCCCAAAATGCTGGGATTACAGGCGTGATCCACCGCACCCAGTCTATTTTACAATATTAAGTCTTCCAATCCATGAACATGGGATGTGTTTAAAATTATTTACATCTTCTTTAATTTCTTTCAGCAATGTTTTGTATTTTCAGTGAACAAGTCTTTTACTTTTTAAAATTTATTCCTAGGTATTTCATTCTTTTTAATACTATTATAAATGAAAAAAAAATTTTTTTGAGGCAGAGCCTTGCTCTGTTGCCCAGGCTGGAGTGCAGTGGTGCCATCTCAGCTCACTGCAAGCTCTGCCTTCCGGGTTCACACCATTCTCCTGCCTCAGCCTCCCCAGTAGCTGGGACTACAGGTGCCCGTCACCATGCCCGGCTAATTTTTTGTATTTTTAGTAGAGATGGGGTTTCACCATGTTAGCCAGGATGGTCTCGATCTCCTAACCTGGTTATCTGCCTGCCTCAGCCTCCCAAAGTGCTGGGATTACAGGCATGAGCCACCGCGTCGGGCCTGAAATTGTTTTCTTAATCTTTGGATTGCTCATTGTAAGTGTATAGAAACACAACTGATTTTTGTGTGTTGATTTTGTATCCTCAAATTTTGATGAATTATTATTTCTAACAGGTTTTTCTTTTCTTTTCTTTTTTCTTTTTTTTTTTTTGAGACAGAGTCTCACTCTGTTCCCCAGGCTGGAGTGCAGTGGCACGGTCTCAGCTCACTGCAACCTCCGCCTCCCAAGTTCAAGTGATTCTCGTCCCTCAGCCATCCGAGGAGCTGGGACTACAGGCACACGCCACCATACCCAGCTACTTTTTGTATTTTTAGTAGAGAGGAGGTTTCACCATGTTGGCTAGGATGGTCTTGAACTCCTGACCTCAAGTGATCCACCTGCCTCAGCAAAAGTGCTGGGATCACAGGCATGACCCACCGTGCCTGGCTTTGATTTTTTTTTTTTTTATTTCAATAGGTGTTCCGGAGAACAGGTGGTGTTTGGTTACATGAATAAGTTCTTTAGTGGTGATTTCTGAGATTTTGGTGTACCCATCACAGTGGAGAGTGTACCCAATGTGCAGTCTTTCATCCCTCACCCACCTCCCACCCTTTCCCACGACTCCCCAAAGTCCATTGTATTATTCTTATGCCTTCGCATTCTCATAGCTTAGCTGCCACTTATGAGTGAGAACATACAATGTCTGGTTTTCCATTCTTGGTTATTTCACTTAGAATAATGGTCTCCACTTCCATCCAGGTTGCT
>NW_016806543.1:0-872 GCF_001698545.2 Rhinopithecus bieti
CTGAGGCAGGAGAATCGCTTGAACCCAGGAGGCGGAGGTTGCAGTGAGTGGAGATACTGCCATTGTACTCCAGCCTGGGCAACAGAGTGAGACTCCATCAAGAAAAAAAAAAAAAGTAAAAGAAAAAGAAAAGAAGGAAGGAAGGAAGAGAAAGAGTGAAAGGGAGAAAGAGAAAGAGGAAGAAAGAGAAAAGAGAGAGAGGAAGGAAGGAAGGGAGGGAGGGAAAGATAAAAAATTATCCTAAGTTCTTTACCTTTACCAGAGGGAAATCTTGTTTCCTGCAACGAACAATCATTCGGGGCTCCAGCAACTGGTACAAACCCTGGAAGAAATAGTACATACAATCAGTAGAAAATGCAAACTATAAAATAAAGCAACAGGCCGGGCGCAGTGGCTCAGGTCTGTAATTCTAACACTTTGGGAGGCCAAGGTGGGCGGACTGCCTGAGCTCAGAAATTCGAGACCAGCATAGGCAACAAGGCAAAACCCCATCTCTATTAAAAATTCAAAAAATTAGCCTGGCATAATGGTGCACGCCTATAACTCCAGCTTACTCAGGAGGCTGAGGCAAGAGAATGGTGTGAACCCAGGAGATGGAGGTTTAAGTAAACAGAGATGATGCCACTGCACTCCTGCCTGGCTGACAGAGTGAGACTCTGTCTCCAAAAACAAAATAAAAATAAAAATAAAATAAAAGAGCCAGGCGTGGTGGTTCACGCCTGTAATCCCAGCACTTTGGGAGGCCGAGGTGGGTGGATCACGAGATCAGGAGATCAAGACCATACTGGCTAACACTGTGAAACCCCGTCTCTATTAAAAATACAAAAGGCCGGGCGCGGTGGCTCAAGCCTGTAATCCCAGCACTTTGGGAG
>NW_016806544.1:0-470 GCF_001698545.2 Rhinopithecus bieti
CTGTAACATACAAATTATTGTCAAAAAAATAAGAATTCAAGGGAATTTATCCTTTTCCTTTTAAGAAGCTACAATTCCAAAACTGGATGAAGACTGCAAAAGAAAGAAAATTATCAGCACACTTGATTTTTGCTAATAAATGCAAAAAGTATGAATAAAATAATAACTGAATCATGAATAAAATGCATCATGAAACCAATGAGAAAAAAGACACAATGTACCAGAATCTCTGGGACACATTTAAAGCAGTGTGTAGAGGGAAATTTATAGCACTAAATGCCCACAAGAGAAAGCAGTAAAGATCTAAAATTGACACCCTAATATCACAATTAAAACAACAAGAAAAGCAGGAGCAAACAAATTCAAAAACTAGCAGAAGACAAGGAATAACTAAGATCAGAGCGGAACTGAAGAAGGTAGAGACACAATAAAACCCTTCAAAAAATCAATGAATCCAGGAGCTGGTTTTT
>NW_016806545.1:0-871 GCF_001698545.2 Rhinopithecus bieti
CACGCCCCTGCCCGCCCCCACCCCCATGTTGGGGAACAAAGCAATAAATTACAAGGCCCCCTTAGCCCCCTTAGCCCGCTCCTGCTACATCCCTTCTCCCTCCCAAGATAGCAGTGGGAGGGACCCAGACTCTTGGCTCCCCCCGGACTCTTTAGCTTCCACCCATGGGTAGGTGTAAGGGGACGTCCTGGTTTCCACTACTCACGGTCCCTTTCACGGAAAGGGTTGGGAACCCCCCACCCCCATGAGCAGCAGGGGTCCTGCCCCTCGCTGCCCTTGCCCCCTTCACTGGGCAGTGAGATGAGTATGGAAGGGGTAGGGTCTCCATATTGGCCCCAAGTCCCAGGGCTAGCCCTCCCACGTACTAAACCCTCCCTCTGGCGTGGCGTCGCCCCAGGAGCCAGCCTGGGTATGGGCTCCCGCCCTGGGATTGTTGAGTTCGGGCAGGACCGGGTCTTCTTCCCGCCCCTAGGGGGCACAAGCGGGCATGTCCAAGCGCCTAGGAGCCGGTACCGCGGGGAACGTCCCATTCCGCGAAACCCGAGCGGGTAGACCCAGAGCAATCCGAGTGTGGAAACAGTGGAGAGGGGGCGTGTTGAACTGGGGTCTCCATGCCTCGTTGGGGAGAGGGAGGTGAGTTTGTGTCTTCTGGGAGGCGTGGGGGCTGTGCCCTCGTGGGGGTAGGAAGTGCTCCCGTGGGGCTGGGTGCGGATCGGAGAGGTGAGTGGGTGCGTCTGTCCAGCGGTCCGCGCGGTGTGGTCGTGCCCAGCCCGCGTGGGGGTGGGGGTGTCTCCCACTGGGCAACTATACCAGCGCAACCGGGGCGTCGGCGCGGCCCACGCTAGCGGCGCTGCTCCGGCGGCGGGGCTCG
>NW_016806546.1:0-1569 GCF_001698545.2 Rhinopithecus bieti
AAGTTTTCCGAGAAACTTCTTTGTGTTTTGTGAATTCATCTCACAGAGTTACATCACGCTTTTCATGGAACAGTTTGTTGCACTGTTTTTTGGGAGTCTGAGAAGGGATATTTTGGATTGCATTGAAAATAAGGTGAAAAAAGAAATTTCCTCAGATTAAAACTAGAAAGAAGCTTTCTGAGAAAGTTCTTTGAGATGTGTGAATTCAACTCACAGAGTTACACCTTTCTTTTCATGGAGCACTTTGCTAAAACTGCTTTCCTGGAATTTGCAAAGGGATATTTGGGAGTGCCTTGAGGCCTTGAGAAGCTTTCTGAGAAACTCCTTTGTGATGTGTCTATTCATTTCATAGAGCTAAACGTTTCTGTTGAGGGAACACTTTGGCATCACTGTTTCTGTGGTGTCTGAGAAGGGATATTTGGGAGCACGTTGAAGCCTATGGTTTAAAAGGAAATATCCACGTATAAAAACTAGAAAGAAGCTTTTTGAGAAACTGCCATGTGATGGGTGAATTCATCTCACAGAGTTTCACTTTTCTTTTCATTGAGCAGTTTGGTAACACCGTTTTTCTAGAATCTGCAAAGGGATATTCGAGAGTGCATAGAGTCCAATGGCAAAAAAGGAAACATATTCAGGTAAAAACTGGAGAGAAATTTTCTGAGAAACTCCTTTGGGGTGTGTGTATTCATCTCATTGAACTGAACGTTTCTGTTGAGGGAGCACTTTGGCATCATTGTTTTTGTGGTGTCTGGAAGGGATATTTGGGAACACATTGAAGCCTGTGGTTTAAAAGAAATATCTGCATATAAAACTAGAAAGAAGTTTTCTGAGAAACAGTTTTGTGATGTGTGAATTCATCTCACAGTTACACTATTCTTTTCATGGTGCAGTTTGATAGCACTGTTTTTCGGAAATCTGAGAAGGGATATTTGGATCACCTTGAAACCTATGGTGACAAAGGGAATATCCTCAGAAAAAAACTAGAAAGAAGCGTTCTGAAAACAGCCTTGTGATGTGTGAATTCATCTTACAGAATTTCACCATTATTTTCATTGAGTAGTTTGATAACACTGTTTTCAGGTAATCTGCAATAGGATATTTCGGAGTGCATTGAAGCCTATGTTGACAAAGGAAATATCCACAGATAAATGTCCAAAAGGAAGCTTTCTGTGAAACTGCTTTGTGGTGTTTGAACACATCTCACAGAGTTACACCATTGTTTTCATTGAAAAGTTTGCTAACACTGTTTTCTTGAAATCTGCAATGGGATATTTAGGAGTGCATTGAAGCTTATGATGATAAAGGAAATATCCTCCTATAAAAACTAGAAAGAACCTCTCTGAGAAACCAATTTTGATGTGTTAATTCATCTCACAGAGTTACACGATCCTTTTCATGGACCAGTTTGGTAGCACCGTTTTGGGGGAATCTGAGAAGGGATATTTTGGATCGCATTGGAACTTTTGGTGACTATGGAAATATACTCGGATAAAAACTAGAGAGACGCTTTCTGAGAAAGTTCTTTGTGATGTGTGAGTCCATCACACTGAGTTACATCTTTCTTTTCAT
>NW_016806547.1:0-960 GCF_001698545.2 Rhinopithecus bieti
AATGCAGAACACAAAGCAAATGGGGCATGGGGCAAAATCGATGTATCTAGGGAAAGGGAATGGAGGAGTTCCTTGCAGGGTTCCTGCAACTTTTCTATAAGTTTGAAAGTATCAAAATTGAAAGTTAGCAAAAACTATACATGTTTAAAAAGTATATATGCAATGAACCAATAATTTCACTTTAGGAATTTCTCTGAAGAAAATAATCACGGATTTGCAACAACGATATTTATTTATCATAGTGTTACTTATAATAGCAACAAGTAGAAACTAATTCACTAGAAGTTTTATTTTATATGATGAAATTTAACATGGTCATTAAAACCAAGCTAGAGAAACGTTTATTGGCATTTGAAAATACCTGTGAAGTCATGAAAATTTAAAAACAGAAGACATTTTAAAAGTAAGTACAGTAGGTTTTCTTTTAAAATGAACATTTATGGACATTAGTAGGCATATTAATTGCATACAAATGATTGATTTATAGTAAGGTCTTTTTTGGGGGGGGGGGATCTGTAATTCTTTCTCGAAAGTAGATCTAACAGTTAATGACAGAGATTAAAAAAAGGAGATGTCACTGAGACATCTGCCCAGGATTTCTTTCATTTTGGGGGGTGTTTTGCTATTTGTCACAAGGTAATATTATGACTTTTGTGGGCCCTAGGAATTTTTGCTTTCCTGGGGCCCTTCCTCCACAAAGAAACATATTACAATTATATTTTAGAGTTGCACTGGAATAAAGATGAAATATACTAAGATTACATATTAAAATACTTCCATATAAAAGTTTATTTTTTAATTTTGATTTTAAAATAAATTAAAACTATTTCATGAGTCCCTTAAGTTATTGTGGGCTCTTAAACACTTGTACCTATTGTGCCTAACTAAAAATGTGATCCCAATACACCACCTCTACTTGCTGTATATGGCTCACAAAGCATCTAGGGTGGTGCTTCTCAC
>NW_016806548.1:0-2349 GCF_001698545.2 Rhinopithecus bieti
AAAAAAAAAAAAAAAAAAAAATCAAGCCTTAGTCTCATCAAGCTTCCAAATCTAGCTACCAATTTAGAGAAAATTCAAGGATCAATGGAGCATGTTAAGTATTTGTATGGTGGAGGCCAGGCGTGGTGGCTCACACCTGTAATCTCAGCACTTTGGGAGGTTGAGGCAGGTGGATCACGAGGTCAGGAGATCGAGATCATCCTGGCTAACACGGTGAAACCCCATCTCTACTAAAAATACAAAAAATTAGCTGGGTGTGGTGGTGGGCACCTGTAGGCCCAGCTACTTGGGAGGCTGAGGTAGGAGAATGGTGTGAACCTAAGAGGCAGAACTTGCAGTGAGCCAAGATCGTGCCACTGCACTCTGGCCTGGGGGACAGAGCAAGACTCCCTCTCAAAAAAAAAAAAAGTATCTGTATGGTGGAAATGCTACATCATGTGCTACTGCACGTATCTTCCCACCTTCACATTACGTAACCTCATGCTGGTAGATTGAAACTGGCCATGGTGGGAATGCCTACAGCACAAAAAATAACCAATGCTGCAGTCTAAGGTTTTTATTTCCTGAGAGCCTGTCGTTAAACATTTACCTGCATACCACTGCCTTTGTCAATTCCAAAAATGGCCATGGCCAATACCACCCAACACAAGGAGGAGCATGCCAGAGGAGAAATTGAAAAGGAAAGAGGAAAGCCCAGATTGCAATTGGTCATAGCCAATTGCAAAATATCTTACTTTGGAATCTTAAAAAGACATAAGGCCACTGCTAGTGAGGGGGCCTTGAAATATAATCTTCATTAGCTTCTTGGTCTGCTTGGCTGATTCTTTCAGGTCATTCAAATCTTGTGCAAATGTCAACTCATCAGAAAAGCCTTACATAACCACTCTAGCTAATCACTCTCTTTGTCATTCTCTACACTTAATACTGTTTCATTTTTCTTTGGGGTGCTTACCACTCTCTATTATAACAATATATTTTCTATTCATAACGAACTTATGCTCCATGAACTCAGATTCTGTTCTGTTTTTCTCAGTGCAGTGTCCCAGCCATAAGCACGGTGCCTGGTAGGTGCTCAACAAACATGGGATGAATAAATTAAAAACCATAGGCAATGATATGGAAAGATGTGCCTACATTATTGTTGAGGAGGGAAAAGAAAACACATTATAGAAAGATAAAGAGTTGATCCTCATTATTCATTGATTCGATGTTTGTTAATTCACCTACTCACTAAGCCAATATGTAATCCCAAAAGCAACACTCATGACACTTTCTCTGTTATACACAACTATGTGCATTCCTGGCTGAGGCTGAAGAAGAAAGTGACACTCTGCCTTCTTGTTTCGGCTCTCACACTGTAAACAAGTGTCCTTTTTGCAATCTATTTAGTGCCATATTTTTGTATTTGCTTTTGCTGTTTATAATGTCCCCAAACATAGTGCTGAAGTGCTATCTAGTGTTTTTTGTTTTTGTTTTTGAGATAGAGTCTCTCACTGTCGCCAAGATTGGAGCACAGTGGTGCAATCTCAGCTCACTGCAACCTCTGCCTCCCGCGTTCATGTGATTCTCCTTTCTCAGCCTCCTGAGTAACTGGGACTACAAGTGCGCACCACCACGCCCAACTAATTTTTGTATTTGTAGTAGAGACGGGGTTTCAACAAATTAGCCAGGATGGTCTCGATCTCTTGACATTGTGATCCACCTGCCTCCACCTCCTAAAGTGCTGGGATTACAGGCATGAGCCACCACGCCTGGCGTCTATCTAGTGTTTTTAAGGGCACAAAGTCTGTGATGTGCCTTACAGGGAAAAGGACCACTTATGCCGTTGGAGAAAATATGTGTGTTTGATAAGCTTTTTTCAGACATGAGTTATAGTACAGTTGGCTATGACTTCAATGTTAATGAATTAATGTTCAGTGTTAATGAATTAATGATATATACTGAATAAGGTGTCTTTAAACAGAAATACACATAGAACAAGATTATGTATTGATAAGTTGGTGATACAGTTTGGCTGTGTCCCCACCCAAAATCTCATCTTTAATTGTAGTCCCCATAATCCCCCATGCTGTTCCCATGATAGTGAGTTCTCATGAGAACTGATGGTTTTTTGTTTTTGTTTTTTGCTTTTTTTTTTTTTTTTTTTTTTGAGATGGAGTCTCACTCTGTTGCCCAGGCTGGAGTGTGGTGGCAGCGTGATCTTGGCTCACTGCAGCTTTCACCTCCCGGGTTCAAGCAATTCTCCTGCCTCAGCCTCCCGAGTAGCTGGGATTACAGGCACGTGCCACCACACCTGGCTGATTTTTTTGTTTTTTGAGACGGAGTTTTGCTCTTGTTGCCCAGGCTGGA
>NW_016806549.1:0-710 GCF_001698545.2 Rhinopithecus bieti
TGAACTGATGATATTTCCTTCATCAGCGTAGGCCTCAATGCGATCCTAAGAAGTCATTCTCAGGATCCTCAAAAACAGTGATAATGCACTGCTGCATGAAACATAAGTGTAACACTGTGAGATGAATTCACACATCACCAAGAAGATTCTAACAAAGCTTCTTTCTAGTTTTCATTTGAGGATATTTCCTTTCACACTGCAAGCTTCATTGCGTTCGCAAGCATCCCATAGCAGATTTCCAGAAAACTGTGTTAGTAAACTGAACACTGTAGAGAAACGTGTAACTCTGTGAGTTGCATTCACACATCGAAAGGCAGTTTCACAGAAGGCTTCTTTCCGGTTTTGATCTGAGGATATTTCCTTTTTCACTGTATCCCTCAATCAGCTAATCAAATGTCACTTTGCAGAACACAAGATAACAGAGTTAGCAAACTGTTCCAAGAAGGGAAGGGTGGAACTCTGTGTGATGAAGTCACACATCAGAAAGCAATCTCCTAGTAAGCTACTCTCCAGTTATTATCTGAGGATATTTCCTTTTTCCCCATTGTCCCTTATGGGCTCCCAAATCTCACTTTGCAGTTTCCACATAAATAGTGTTAGCAAACTACTTCCTCCGAACTCAGCAGAACCTCTGAGAGAGGAATTCACAGATCACAAAGAAGTTCCTCAGAAAGCTTCTTTCACGTTTTGAACTGATGATATTTCCTTTT
>NW_016806550.1:0-435 GCF_001698545.2 Rhinopithecus bieti
CTTTCATTTCAACCTTGGTGAATCTGACAATTATGTGTCTTGGAGTTGCTCTTCTCAAAGAGTATCGTTGCTCTTCTCGAGGAGTATCTCATGGTGTTCTCTGTATTTCTTGAATTTGAATGTTGACCTGCCTTACTAGGTTATGGAAGTTCTCCTGGATGATATCCTGCAGAGTGTTTTCTATCTCAGTTCCTTTTTCCCCATCACTTTCAGGCACTCCAGTCAGAGCTAGATTTGGTCTTTTTCACATAATCTCGTATTTCTTGGAGACTTTGTTCATTTCTTTTTACTCTTTTTTCTCTACAATTCTCTTCTAACTTCATTTCATTCATTTGATCTTCAATCACTGATACTCCTTCTTCCAGTTGTTTGAGTCAGTTACTGAAGCTTGTGCATTTGTCATGTTGTTCTCATGTCATGGTTTTCATCTCTATC
>NW_016806551.1:0-433 GCF_001698545.2 Rhinopithecus bieti
TTAATGCCTACAAGACTCTGAAGCACATGAATCACTTAAAAAGAAAAGAAAAAAAGGGCCGGGTGTGATGGCTCATGCCTGTAATCCCAGCGCTTTGGGAAGACCGAGGTGGGGCGGATTGCTTGAGTCTGGGAGCTTGAGACCAGTCTGGGCAACCTGGTGAAATCTCATCTCTACTGTGAAAACACACAAATTAGCTGGGTGTGATGGCTGCATACCTGTAGTCCCAGCTACTCCAGAGGCTGAAGTAAGATTCCCTTGAGCCTGGGAGGCGGGGCTTGCAGTGAGTGGAGATCGTGCCCCTGCTGTCAAGCATAACGTATGGGTGAACTGCCGGACTGCTCTCTGTCTAGAGCAGAATAAATCCAATTACGTTTTAGTCTTGTATTAGAACTGAAATGTTCTTAATCATCCCTGTGTTTTCTTTTTTTTT
>NW_016806552.1:0-9254 GCF_001698545.2 Rhinopithecus bieti
ATGTTTCCCAGATCTAAGGATGTGCTTGTGTGATTGTTCTAGTCCTCCTGAATAAAACAAGAGGGCTTCATAGAATAAGAAACAAGTTTAGCAAGAGCAGGAGATCATTTTGGAACTACTCAGACCATATATAGCATATGTGCAGACCGTGCCCTAAGGACAAGAACTTCTAGCCTAAGTCTAGGGCAATGAGAGAGAACATAAGTGAAACAGACCAATTCACTTAGTATAAGGGCTTCTTGGGTGAGTAAAGTATACATGGTGTGGGTGCAGGGAAGAGATTTATCCAGTGGCCTTGGTCAATTAACCTACAAATCTCTATTGTTAAATCTGCTTAGTGACAGGTGTTGGGGTGAATACAGAAGGTAAGAACCATCCCTGGTTACAAAAATTGCATTGAGAAGATATCACTAACAGGGGAAAGCTATTAACAAGTACCTCTACAGTTCTGATGATGTGTTCGAAGTTTCATTGAGCAGGGGAAGATGTAAGCAACACCGGAGTGTGGATTAGACTTCCTTGAGAAAGCAGAGTCTGACTTAAGTCTTGAAGACTGAATCGGGCTGGGTCGAAGAGAGAATAAATGAGGGAGTAGAGAGAATGTGAGAACATTTGAGGAGGAAGGAAAAAGGTTAAAGAAACTACCAGAAGTAAGGGTAGGGGAACAATAAACGATGGGGAAGGCTGGAGCTGCAAGCCAGTGACTTTTGGGAAACAGTAGCGAAAGGCCAGAATTGCTTGCTGTGTCCCCATACTTTTGATTCAGCTCATTCTCCCATGTTTTCAGATCCCCTTATTTGTCCTCCGGGCTCTGAAAAGCAGCAGCAGACAAGGTTGGAAAATCCATTCGTATGCTGTGTAAACATACTGCTACCCACATAAAAGACTCGTGGTAGAAACAATGAATGGACTCTCATATTTTCTAAAGAAGAACAGCACACTCCCCACCAGCAGACTATATGTGGTCCCAGTCAGTGTCAAGGCATATGTAATTTCTTAATTCCAAAGCAATAAGAGACTTTCTCACAAAGTCTAGTCAGGAGATGTTTCATGATGTTTCTAGATAATAGGAAACTATGCCCAAGGTGAACAAGCTTGCTTGAGATAGCGTGATAGGGAGTGAAAAGTAGCAGTTAATTGATAAGAGAAAGGGAACCTCTAATTATTGAGTGCCTAGTCTAGGCCAGCTTCCATGATCCCTACCGTTACAACCATCATCTTTTTAATCTATCATAACATTGTGAGAAAGACATTATTCTAATTTTATTACCTGATCAAATAAAATCTGAGAGAGGTTGAAAACTTACCTAAGATAAAATCCCTAGTAAGTCATAAACCAGAGATTAGATTTGAAATTGAGTCTATTTGGTGAAGGATATTATGGCAAATCAATTCATACTGGATTGTTCTGAACTATTCTACTTTTATAACTGGAAGTTCTGTATTCTGAAAATTCTATTGGTCCCAGGTAGACTGGGATGGTTGTTTACTGTAAGAGAGGCATGATATTATTTACTAACTCTGGGAAAGTCACATAGCTTCTTTAAACCTCAGTTTTCTCCCATATGAAATACTGACAGCAATCTCTGCTCTGTGTAACTCAACAAGACTGTTGTAAAAATTCAGTGGATAATGAGTGTAAAAGACATTTGAGCATCATAAAGAACTAGACATATAAAAGGAATTAATATTCTTTTTTTCCTTACTTTCATCAGATATGAGTAAAAACAATTGTTAACATTTTAAAGAGGATTCTGAACACGTGCATACACACACACACACACACACACACACACACACACACACAAAACACAGAGTATCCCTTCTCCCTTTAAAATGTTGGCATTATGAACTAGTAATATCCACTTTACAGCTTTGGATGTTGGATCAGGTTTTGCCCATATAAAACGAAGCATATTTAGGGAAATTGAAGCCCTATAAATGAGATTGGTACTTCAGTGTGATTTATGATCCAATCTTGCTCCACACTTTTTTCATTTCTGAGTTTTATTGAACATTTTGGAAACAAAATCTTGACAGAAAGAAAATCACCATCCCAATAATGTTATTTTACTTGGCTTCAAACCTGGTATTTATAAAAACTGCTTTACTGGGGTTTCACCACCTGATTTAAACAGGCAAATTCAAAGCATTAAAAAAACAAGCCCAAAGTTTGATACTTTCTCTCTCTCCTGGTTCCATTTCCTTTCTCCATTTCAAAAACTTCCCTTTCACCAAAAAACCTTAAAGACTTTTCTGGATTTTCTCAGTGCTTGAATTGCCAATTCGTGCAACTTATCTCTCTCCTTTAATTTTCCATTAAAGATGGTGATTTGTCTAGTAACTCACACTTAAAAAATCGCATACCAGCTTCAATCTTCCATTAACCTGTTGGTTTCCATTTGCTTCTCTTTCCCTTTTATTCCAGTTCAGCCTTTTCAAAAACATTCCTTTCTGCTGGCCAGGAAGAGTTAGAATAAGCCACCAACTTCCTTGTGCCCAGTGCCTCATGACTTTTCCCATTGATGGAAGTTAAAAAAAAAATTGTTTCTTAAAAATGGTATTTCCCAGCTTCATAACTGACTCCTTGCAGCACCTCCAGCCTATGTTCTTCAGTTTTTGAATAAATTATGTTGTTTCATATAATCATTTATGCATTTATGCCGTGTATTTTTGCTGTTCTTCTATCTATAATTCACTTTTTCTAACTATTTGCTGGGGAAAAAACTTTCTTTTACTTATTCTAGGGGACTCAGGCTTTAACATTATTCTCCTCTTAAAAAAAAACCTTTCTTGACTCTTCTTGGATCTGCAAAAAGCGATATTGTTGATCGCTTCTTCAGTTGCTTAGGCCAACAGGAAACATGGAAAGGTTCTCACCAAGACTTTTTGTTGTTTGTATCTAATGATGAAACTGTGATTTCCTTGAAACTGTTGAATTCCTTGGCTTTACGTATTCCAGGGCTGAGCACAAGAAATTCCGAAAAAACACAATATATGTCTAAGTTTTAATGTTTGTTGTTATTAATTTTAATTAAAAAATATTACAAACATTTGTTTTATTAGGAAAGTTCCTTCTTAAATTCCCACTTTAAAAGCCAAAGAGCATATTCTTCATCCCAAACTCTGCCATGAATTGGGAAAAATTTCTCGAGGGCATCTCCAGAATAAAAAGAGTTAGATTTTGTTTTCATAAGGTGCAGGGGGACTCTATAAGTGGCCAAACCAAGAAATTTAGATATTTTTTCAAGGCAAACACCCCACATGCCTTTCTCCCATCTATAGGGAAAAATCATTGCCAGGATTCCCGTCATTCCTGCGAATTCTAATTTGGAAAAGGTTAAAAAAAAACCACAGTTTTGGAAGCCATCCAAGTCTTTCTAGGCTAATAGGAATTCAAAAAGTGGCTGACACTATAAAAAATATTCAGCTGTAAGTAGAAAAAACTGGTAGGAGGCTTATATTATTTTGATTTGAATTGGAATTTCATGCTAAAAACCCTAGAGTAGTTCAAACCATTTATTATCCAACAATAATATTTATTTTGATATCTTTTAGTTCAAGCTTGTATCTAAAGGGGATGGCTGATATCAGTACAAAAGTGGAAATAACAGAAAAAGGAAAAAAACCTTTACCCCTTATATAAACCTTGTATTAGAGGAGTATAAAGGGAAAAGGACTGGGGAGGACCCAATAAAAAAGCTTCCTGGTGCCAACCCACCCCCAGGCTTAGGCCCAGGGAAACAATTGGTGAAGGGATACTTTTTCCCCCATGTTCAATGGGCCAAGGCCATTACTTTTTTTCCATTTAATAGGGCAAGGGTATGGGAAGCAGCGCTTTATGTTCATGGGGAACAAAAAACACGAACAGATGAATGGGTAAAAAAGAAATGTGGGTTATAAACTTACAATTGGGGGAAATTTATTATCAGTTCATAGAAGAAGGAATTTTGGCCCCCATTAGACCCAGGGCATTTGATTGAAAAACCTTTTGGGGGGAAAGGCATTAATGGGCTATGTGGGGGGAATAAGGCCAGGTCACAGGAAGGGGCAAATAAACTTGGGGGCATGGGGGTTTCCACTGGGGACCGGAGGGATTTACCCTGGTAAAATAGTCCAAAAAAACCTCATAAAGGGAAGGGGGGCAAGAGAATTACAATAGGGGTTGGCTGGGGTTCTGGAAGGTGGCGGGAAAAAAAAATTAAGGGGATTCCTGGGTCCCAAAATCGGGGCTACCATTTTTTTTCAGGGTTTGCTCTATGGGAATTAATTTCCAGGAAGACCCCTGCTTGGGGCAACCAAAATATTTATCCCACTAAAACCCCCAGTAGTTATTAAGGGGCCCACTTCTTCTCTTTTGATGGGTGGGTGGGTTCAAGAGCCAAGAAAGGTCAGGTACCCAATGGTTTGTTGGGTAAAAAGGCACCTAAGCTTTTTGGCCATTTGTATCTTGTATCCTATTTTTTTGACCCCCAATCTTACCCCACTATTTAAAGGCTTATTGTAAACTTTTTTGTAAGTTGTTTTCCCACATTAACCCTCCTTTTTTAAAAAAAACTTTTAAAAATTTTCTCTTTTCAATAAATACCCCTACCTTAATTTGGAACTTGTTGTGGAGGGGGATTAACTTAAAATAATATGGGGGACTTTTAAAAAAGGGGAGAGAATGGATTTTACCTTTAGGGCTTCCTGTAAGGGATTTTGCTATGTCAGGTTGGTTTTCCAACTATCATCTTATAACCCCATTTTATTTTAAAAAATTACCCCAATTTTTGGCCACAAAAAAAAATTTTGTCTGGAAAACATTAACCCCCCGATTTAAATATTAATTATTTCCTTTTCTGTTTCATTTATTTTTAAAAACGGTTTATAGGGTATAAATTGGATTTACAAAGGGGATGGCAACAAAATTTTAATGTATTTACCAATTTTATTGGATTTGGGACAACGGCAAACACTTGTGATTTTTCATCCCCATGTTTAAGGTAGGTAATAAACACATCAACAACTTCCCCAAAAAAGTTTGGTTTTGGGGGTCTTTAACTTCCCCCCCTTGTTTTAATTTCTGTTGGTGGTTTAAAAATGTAGTTAACAATACGATGCTTTTTTACCTCTAAAAAAAAAACTTCTGATGGTGCAAAAATACTTGCCACGTTAAACTACCAAGCGGCTTATGGCCTGTTTTATAGCCGGGGATCTCTGGGGAACGTATCATATTAGTGTAATTGGAAATTGGTTTGTGGGCATTTTTTGATCAGAAACTCCCTTATTCCCCCACCCCTTCCAAAAAAACCTTGGTAAAACCACCTTTGTATTATTCTGGGCTTTTAATGTTTGGGACTTTATAAGGGATACCCTTTAAATCCCGTGGGAATTTCCTGGAGGTATTGGGTATGAATCCCTTTCTGTGACCTTGGTTTATTTCACTTAGGGGCATGATGTTTCTTTAAAAAGTTCATGTATTCTTTTCTTAATTGGGGCAGATTTTTCTTTTCTATTAAGGCGGGAATAGTATTTCCCCATTGTATGTATATCCCCATTTTTTATTCTTTTCCATCGTTTTCATGTTGTTTCCAATGAACATTTGGGTTGGGCTCATTTTTCTTGGGCTATTGGTGAATTAATGTTGCAAACAATAAAAAAGGAACAGAAAGTGTCCCCATATCCCTCCTTTTGAGGGGATTTTTCCTGGTTTCATTTTCTTTGGTTTAAAAATCTATGGTGGGATTGTGGATAAAATATAGTAAGCCTTTCTATTTTTTTTCTTTAAATTTTTTCTTTGGAAGGGAAATTCTACCATTACTGTTTTGTCATATGGGGGGGTTCACCCCACTTTCCAATTCCCACTTGGCAGGGGACCCAAAGGGGTTTTTTTTTCTGGTTTCTTCCACACCCCTTATTCAACACTTATTTATCGTTGGGAAAAAAAAAAAATGATTTAGGTTCACCCGGAACCGGTGTTAAGTGGTTTAATTTCTTTATTGTTAGTTTTTGATTTGGGCATTTCCGTGATTAATTTAAAAGATGTTGAGGCTGGTTTTTTATTGTATCTTGTTTAAAAGTATTGTATGACTAACCTTGGAAATGGTCTACTCTTTTCTTATCTTAATCTTAAATTGGTCTCTAATTCCTATCTTAATTTCGAAGTTGGTGTGTGAATGGTGTGTTGTGTGTGTGGTGTTGTTGGTGCGTATGTGGTTGGTCTGTGTATGGCTGTTTGAGTTGGTTTAGGATTCTGATAAAATTTTTTGGATGGAAAAATCTTAAACGGATGTTTGTGATGGGAAATTTCTTCTCTAATTATGGTAAAAGGTTGCCTTCACTGTTAATTATTTTTTTCCCTTGTTGGCCAAAAAAAAAGTTTTTTGTTTGGGTTGTAGCCCCCCCCACTTATTTATTATTTTTGGTTTTTGGTTTTTTTTGTGTGGTGGTTTATGTTACATTTTCCAAATCATTGGGCTAGGGAATCAAAATGAAGGATTTTTTTGGGCCTATTGTTTACTTTTCTAGGAAGTTTGTAACCAAAGCTTCAATTTATTGTCTTTATTTTGGAAGTGGTTTGTTGGTTGTTTTGGGGTTAATAAAAGTTCCATTTCTTTTTTTTTTTTTGGGATTTTGAATATTTTCCAGTTTTTTTTTCTCATTTTCAAAAAAAATTATGAAAGGGGGGAAACTTACTCTTTCCCCTTTCTTTTGGTAATTTTTTGGGCCACTTGTCAAAGATTTTTCAATTAAAACCATATTACGTAAATGGTTTTATTTTTCTTGCTCCCTCTCCTCTTTTCCATGGTCTTATTTTAACATCTGTTTTCTTTTATCCACTAATATTGGTTTTGTTAAATTACTTGGTTAGCTTTAAATTAAATTTTTTGAAATTAGGGAAATACGAAGACTCCCAGCTGTGTTTCTCTTTTTTTAGTTCACTTTGGCGTATTCTCATCTTTTGGTGGTTGTTCGTTCTATATAAATTTTAGGATTTTTTTTTTTTTACTATTGCTTTAAAAAATGGACATTGAGATTATAATGGGAATAGCATTGAATCTGTGGGGATCATTTTTGGGTGGTATGAACATTTCCAAAATATGAATGTCTTTCCATCCACAAACATTGGACGTCTTTTCTTTGTTGGGGTCTCCTTATTTTTCTTTTTTCCAATGTTTTGTAGGTATTCAGTTACAGGGGCTATTTTACCTCCGTTGGTTATCTTTATTCCTAAGATTATTTTTATCCTATTGTAAATGGGATTTGTTTTCAAATTGCCTTTTCAGATAGTATCACTATTGGTTTATAGAAAAAGGATTCTGATTTTTGCTATTGATTTTTTATCCAGAAACATTATTGTGTGCACTAACAGTTTCTGTGGAGTCTTTATGGTTTTCTGCATAAAGAAATAAATGAGAGGACACAATGAAAGAAAAGTACCTTTCTGTTTCTTTTTGGATAATCCATTGACCATAAAGTTTACTGATTATTTCTTCAGCTTGTCTTATTTGATGGTAAGGCTACTTTAAGAACGAATCTACAATATCATAGAAATTTGTTGTTTTGTTTTTAGCACATTAATTAATTTCTCATAGTTTCCCCACTTTCTACTAAAATCACCATCTGATAATGCATGTGATCCCTTTTCCACTGAATGCCATTAATATATATTTCAATCATTACATTTTCATACAATTTTTAGGTGGAAAAATAATTTCACATCCCATAAAATTCACTCTTTTAAGATGTGCAATTCAGTAGTTTATATTCACAAAGCTATAACACAATTATTACTATTAATTCCAGTTATATTTTCATTATCCCCAAAAAGAACTATTGTAATATTTAGTAGTTTCTTCCCAACCCTCCCCTCAGCCCCTCAGTCTCTAACAGACTTTGAGTCTATGAATTAGACTATTCTGGACTTTTCACATAAGTGGAATAATGCATTATGTGGCCTTTTGTGTCCAGAATTTTTCACTTAAAATGGATTAGCACTTCATTCTTTCTTACGGTTAAATATGATTCTACTATATGCATATACCATATTGTATTTATCAGTTCATCTGTTGATGGTAATTTTGACTGTATCTAATTTTGGTCATTATGAATAATATTGCTACAGAAATGTGTGTAAAAGTTTTTTGTTATTGTTGTTTGTTTGTTTTCTTTTTTTTTTTTTTTTTTTAATTTTGAAACAGAGTCTCACTCTGTCAACCAGGCTGGAGTGCAGTTGCACAATCTCGGCTCACTGCAACCTACACCTCCCAGGTTTGAGCAATTCTTTTGTCTCAGCCTCCTGAGTAGCTGGGACTACAGGCACATGCCACGATGTCTGTCTAATTTTTGTATTTTTAGTAGAGATGGGGTTTCACCATATCGGTCAGGCTGGTCTTGAACTCCTGACCTCAGGTGATCCACCTGCTTTGGCCTCCAAAAGTACTGGGATTACAGGCGTGAGCCACCGCGCCGAGCCCTAAAAGTTTTTTGGTGGACTAATATATTGAATACCTTGGGTATACACTTAAGAGCAGAATTGCTAAGTCACAAGATCACTGTATGTTTAACTTTTGAGAGGCTGAAAATGTTTTTCCAAAGTAGCTGCACCATTTTACATTTATGTCAGTAATGTAAGAAGGCTCCGATTTATCCATATTCTTTCTCTCTTTCTTTCTTTTTTGAGACGGAGTTTTGCTCTGTCACTCAGGTTCGGCTCACTGCAACCTCCACCTCCCAGGTTCAAGCGATTCTCCTGCCTCAGCCTACCAAGTAGCTGGGACTACAGGCTCGTGCCACCACACTCGGCTAATTTTTTGTATTTTTAGTAGAGATGTGGTTTCACTATGTTAGCCAGGATGGTCTCGATCTCCTGACCTCGAGATCTCCCTGCCTCAGCCTCCCAAAGTGCTAGGATTACTGGTGTGAGCTACTGCGCCTGGCCTCCATATTCTTTCTAACACTTGCTACTGCATGCTTTCCTTATCATAGCTATCCTAATGGGTCTGAAGTGGTATCTCATGGTGCTTTTGGTTTCCATTTCCCTAATGACTAAAAGATACCCTGCATATTTTAATATGCTAATTGGATATTTATATATAACCTTTAGAGAAATGTCTATGCAAATTACTTTCACATTTTGGGTTTTTATTGTTATATTGGAATAGTTTTTATATATCTTGAATAACAGTTTCTTGTCAAATATAGAATTTACAAATATTTCCTCTCATCCTATGGGTTGTCTTTTTACCTTTCCTTAGCATCCCTTGGACAAA
>NW_016806553.1:0-435 GCF_001698545.2 Rhinopithecus bieti
ATTTACTGCAAAGAGCAAAACAACAAAGCCTCCACAGTATGGAAGGGAACCTGGGTTGCCACTGGCTGGCTTGGACAGCCTGCTTTTATTCCCTTATCTGACCCCACCCACATCCTGCTGATTGGTCCATTTTACAGAGAGCTGATTGGTCCGTTTTTGACAGAGTGCCAATTGGTGCGTTTGCAATCCTTGAGCTAGACACAGAGTCACAGAGTGCTAGTCCTCCAAGTCTCCACTGGGTTAGCTAGATACAGAGTACCAATTGGTGTATTCACAAACCCTGAGCTAGAGACAGTGCTGATTGGTTTATTTACAATCCTTGAGCTAGACACAGAGTGCTAGTCCTCCAAGTCTCCACTAGGTTGGCTAGATACAGAGTACCAATTGGTGTATTCACAAACCCTGAGCTAGACACAGAGTGCTGATTGGTGTATG
>NW_016806554.1:0-708 GCF_001698545.2 Rhinopithecus bieti
TAGACTGAAAAGGAAATATCCTCACATAAAACTAGATAGACGCTTTCTGAGAAACTACTTTGTGATGTGTGAATTCAAGTCACAGAGTTACACTGTCCTTTTCATTCAGCAGTTTGCTAATACTGTTTTCTTGGAATCTGCAATGGGATATTTCAGAGTGCATTGAAGCTAAGGGTGACAAAGGAAATATCCCCATATAAAAACTAGAAATAAGAGTTCTGAAAAACTGCCTTGTGATTTGTGAATTCCTCTCACAGAGTTACACGATTCTATACATGGAACAGTTTGGTAGCACTGCTTTTATGGAATCTGCAAAGGGATATTTGGGAACTCCTAGAGGTGTACGGTGAAAAAAGAAATAACTTCGGATAAAAACTGGAGAGAAGTTTTTCAAGAAATTGTTTTTGATGTGTTTATTTTATTCATCTCATAGAGTTTAACCTTTTGTTGATTGAGCACTTAGGCATCACTATTTTGTGGTATCTGAGAGGATATATGTGGGAGCCCATTGAAGCCTATGATGAAAAAGGAAATATCATCAGATTTATACTAGAAAGAAACTTTCTAAGAGACTGCTTTGTAATGGGTGAATTTATCTCACAGAGTTACACCTTTCTTTTCATTGAGCAATTTGGTGGCACTGTTTTCGCAGAATCTGAAGAGGGATATTTGGGAGCACATTGAAGACTAAGGTAAAAAAAGACAATT
>NW_016806555.1:0-4942 GCF_001698545.2 Rhinopithecus bieti
ATATTTTCAACAGCCAGTACCTTCAAGAAAGCGTATTTTTGAAACATACTCATTTGAGTTAAAATTGTGAAATGCATTTAAAAATTGAAATTGAAAGTAGAGCTACTGGAGAAGTTTTAAATATTTGTGAGTATATGTGTGTATGTGCATGTACACTTATATGTGTATATATATGTATGTATATAAAATACATAGTTAACTTGATCTTCATTTGGTTCTTGTTTATTTATAGATTGGAACAGAAAGAGCAATCTCAACAAGTGTTTTTTAAGTTCCTATTATGTGCTGTCCTGCATTTTCAATTCCCAAATGATTTATCAACTTTGAAGTACAAAGGAATGAAACATTCTTTCTACACATGTTGAAGAAACTACTGCATGTTAAATTTGGATAAATATCTCAGTATCTGATGCATCCAGGTACTTGGATGATTTCTGTGAACTATATCTGAAGTCTCACCAGCAAACATGTTTTAAAAATAATGCAAAGACTGGGCGCAGTGGCTTGCGCCTGTAATCTCAGCACTTTGGGAGGCCGAGGTGGGTGGATCACCTGAGGTCAGGAGTTCGAGACCAGCCTGGCCAACATGGTGAAACTCCGTCTACTAAAAATATAAAAATTAGCCAGGCATGGTGGCTGGTGCCTGTAGTCTCAGCTACTCAAGAGGCTGAGGCAGGAGAATCTCTTGAACCCAGGAGCCGGAGGTTGCAGTGAGCTAAGATTGTGTCACTGTACTCCAGACTGGTTGACAGAGACAGATTCTGTCTCAAAAAAAAATAAATAAATAAAATAAAATAAATAAAAAAATTAAAAAAATTAAAATAGCTACATTGCTTCACCAATGAATAATTTACTCTGCTAACAATTTTAGAATTTTGGCAAAAAAATGGCTTGACTAACTACATTAAATGTGAATTTAATGGCATGAACATATTGTCTCAGGACATGATTTTATTTGTACATTTTTAAGGTTTAATATATTTTCAATTAAAATTATCTATATGTAGATCAATTTCTTGTTCTTGGAGTCTTTTCTGAAGCCTTCTGACCTCTTCCAGTTTGACCTCTACACCTGCAACAAACATCTTGACATCTTCCTTCACTATCATCTTGAGTATTCATTTCATTGCTTTTGTTTTGTATCTTGTACTAAATTCCATGGCTTCCTTTTTGTTTACTCTGTTGTTTTGGAGGATTATAAACTCCAATAGCTTCCTGAGAAAGTAAGGGGAAGTAAGTATTTGAGAACTTGTGTTACTTTGGTTGGATATAAAATGATAGAATTTAAAACAATTTCCCCTTCAAAGTTTTACAGTAATGTGTCGTAGCTTCTAGTGTTGCATTTGAGTAATCCAATGCTATTCTAACTTATCTTTTTTATGAAACTTGTTAATTCCCTTTGATTGAATCTTCTGTTATTCCCATTATTCCAATATTTTATGATAAAGTATCTTTGTGTGGCTCTATTTTCAAACATTGTGTTGGACATTTCTTGGGCACTTTCAATTTAGAAAGTCATATTTTTCAGTCTGGAAAATTTTTTTGAATTATTCTTTTAATGACTTTCTTCCCTCTGTTTTCTCTGTTTCAGTAACTTCCATTTTTGAATGTTGTACATCCTGGATAGTTCTCTAATTATCTTTTCATCTTTTGCATTTTTTTTTTTTTTACTTTTTCTTTACTGTCTTTTAACCTTTCTGTTGAGTTTTTTATTTCTATTTTTACGCTTTTTAATGTCCAAAAGTTCTTTTTCTCTTTTCTTAGATTTTTCCCCCATAGCATTCTTTTCACATTTCTTAATTGCCTTTCTTGCATTGTTTGAAGATATTACTGAAAGTTTTTTTTTTTTCCCCTGTCTTTATAGTCTTTGTTTCCTTTAAATCACTTTGTCTGTTTCTTTTCTTTGGTCTCTGTTACAGTAGAGGCTTTCATTACATTTCTGGTGATCCTTAAGAGTTGTGTACTATAAAACTGACTGGAAGGGACACTGATATTACAGTTTCCTCTGTGGGATGATCTGGTTAGGTTGTTTCTTGGGGAACCCTGGATGTCCATATGGTGTTTCCCTTGAGCTGGGCAGTTTATCAGAGAAAACACTTTTGAGCTTGCTGCTTTGGGAAGTATGTATATCTTAGCAGCTAGCATTTTGGAAGATGGATAGGAAGAAGAGTCCGCAGGTACTCAACCCCCCAATCAGTTACTCAAGCGCCAATTAAAAAGTATTTTACCTTCCCTACCACCAACCTCCTTGAGCTGCACAAATGCCCTCCAGTCTGGAGAGACTAGACCCGAAGACATCTGACAGGATGGAGCAGGGATAGTTGCACATATCTTTGGAATAAGAGATGAGATTTCAAGATCTAATTGTTTTGTAAGTAGATTTTCAACAAATTATTCTGTGTTTAGTGCATCCTTATCCCTACTCATAGACATGTAACTCCGGTTGCTTCTTAGCTTCTCACGACTGCTGATTTAAGATTCAGCTTTTTGTGCCTTTATGAACCTTCATTTTGTTTTTAAACGTACTTACTTTTATTTTAGGTGAGGTATTAGGAAGAGGGGGAAGCTAATATGTAGATTCACTCTAACATCTTTAGTTACCATTTTAATGCATACACACATATATGCACTCATGTACAGTAATTTCACATAAATGCTATAACCACTTAAAAATAAGGTAATAAAATTTTTAATACTTCATTTAATTAGACTACATATGGTTCTTGTCAAATCTACACTAGAACAGCATTTCCAGTTTACATGTATTCAGATAAATCACCAAGGCTTTGCATACATTTTAGAAATTCTTTCTTCCCTCATTTCTGAATTCTTCAGCCTTCAAGATTCAACTCAAATGTCACCTATAAAGCTTTTCCTGACTCTCCTAAGCTACAGTTTATCGGTCCTTTCTATGTTTACCTGTAGACTTTTTAATTTAATATACCATTAAAACATATCACATTGTGTTATAACTATGTCTACATCACTTACTAGACTGTAAGCTTCCAGAAGGCAGGAGTGATGTTTTGTTTTTACAGTGCCTGGCATATAATGAATACTCAATATATGCTTTGTGGATTAGTGAACTTATTATTTAAAAAAGGAAACCATATTTTAAGTAAATAAATTAGGATATGATTATTTTAGAAAATATTCACTGTACAAAATAATTTACGATGCATTTAAAATTTCATTACATGGCTTTTTTTTCCCCCTCCAAGAACACGCTCATATTAGTGTCACTTTTGCATGTATGTGTACATACGTATGCATTTTGCATTGTTCTTCTTTAGTAGGGATGTTACTCATCTTTTAAAAGACATAAATGTTATCTTTAAAATGTTACATATTGGCGATATTTTCCCCTCCAGATATCTTTTGCTAGGAGAGCACTAAGTTGCCATTCATCTAGTTTTTTGATCAGTGCAATATATTTTAAGCAACTAGTTCAAAAATACATTCAAATAGCATGCCCTATTCCTCATGAATTGCTATTTCTTTGCTTAAATTTCCCACTCAGACCACCAGCAATCCCTTAAGTACTTTTCCTACCAGCTAATGCTAGCTTTTAAAAATCTACTTAATGTTTCTCTTTTCTTTCTCTTTGTTGCCTCTGTCACTTAATATACCTGTGTGCCTGCCTGATATTGTTCCTTCTCAAGGTCTTTTTATGCTTTTAGGATGATCTTTCCTAGTTTCTTTTTCTACTGTCTTAGATGCTTTGATTCTGCTGTTTCTCCATTGCAAAGAGCTTAGTGGGAGCAGAAAGTGAATATTGAGTGTCTTTAAAAAAAAAAGTTATGTATAATATTAAAGAGAATATAAATGCTGGTGGTTACTATATAATGAGTGCTCCAAAAAGGATTTTGATAAACTTTTAGAGTCTTTCATGGAGATAGAAATACTAAAACGTGTAGTGTTTAAATTTCTTAGACAAGGGGAAAAGGGAGCATTGAAATTTGACAATTGTAAAAAATGAACGATAGATAAATGGGAGCTAATGATTTTCTATTCTCTGTGTTTTTGTGCATATTAAAATCTATCTAAACACAAGGTTTAAAAGAGGTTAAGTATCATTTTTCATTTCTTTTGACCCAATAATCCCACTTTTGGGTATCAGTCCTCTAGCTCGTAAAGACATATGAGCAAGGATGTTAAATATAGCACTATTTGCATTGGAAAGGAAAATAACTTGGAAACAGTCTGACAGCTGTACTTCCATTACTAATAGAATTGTTGGAAAAAGTATGGTGTGTCCATACAATGGATTATTATATAGCAATCAAAAAGAATGGATTGAGTTATATGCTGTATTCTGGAGGGATGTCCAGGATGTATTTTTAGGTGCTGAGTAAGTAATGCATAAAATGTAATTTCATTTTAATAAAAAGAAACTCAATGAATGTGCAAAAAGCTGTGAAGACATATATACCAATTTATCAAAGTTAGTTATTTTAGGAAATTGGAACTTGAAGGAATGGGGTAGAAGAAAAATTAACTTTATCTCTATTAATCTTTGTACTTAATTTGTTTCAAGTATGTGTTTCTTTTGGGGAAAATGTAATGAAGATTTGAAAAAAAAATTAAAAATAGAATATTTAGAAAATGAATATCAACTCATCCAAGATAATAACAACTCATTTTTAAAGCTGTAAAGAGACACAGAAAGTGATATGCATAAGAAACCAAATGATGAATTAGATCATAATTTGCCTTTGGAAAGAAGGGATTGATAGCTCATGCCTATGAAATATATATTGAACTCTGATTCTGTTCCCCAACTTCTAACAGAAATTGCTGGGTAATAATTAGAAAGAAGACTTTGGCCTTTTATATATTAATTCAGTATTCTCCTAAAATTTTTGCCTAAACTTTAAGCCTTTTTTGTTATGGTAACTGAACCAATCAATTTCATAGTTAAAGATGGCCCATTTTCTTTTTT
>NW_016806555.1:5196-7811 GCF_001698545.2 Rhinopithecus bieti
TGATTCAATATTTTTATCATAGTTTCACATAATGTTAGCATTTCTCATCTCTTCTGTGTCTGTTGTATTATTTTTCTCATTTTTAAAATTTTGCATTTTTGTGTACTTTTTATCGATACAAATTATACTTCTTATCTGTGTTAATGTTGTTGCTATGGACTTCTACCTATACTGTGTGTAGTAATCTCCTTTTTTTGAGACGAAGTCTCGCTCTGTCGCCCAGGCTGGAGTGCAGTGGCCGGATCTCAGCTCACTGCAAGCTCCGCCTCCCGGGTTTACGCCATTCTCCTGCCTCAGCCTCCTGAGTAGCTGGGACTACAGGCGCCCGCCACCTCGCCCGGCTAGTTTTTTGTATTTTTAGTAGAGACGGGGTTTCACCATGTTAGCCAGGATGGTCTCGAACTCCTGACCTCGTGATCCACCCGTCTCGGCCTCCCAAGGTGCTGGGATTACAGGCTTGAGCCACCGTGCCCGGCCAAGATGCCCCATTTTCAACAGATCATATTTAACTTGGAACCAGGGGTATCTAGTTATATCAGTTAGTGTTCTTTGGTTGTGAGCAACAGAAACTGAATCTGGCCAACTTAGACAAAAAGAAATGTATTGGAAAGATACTAGGCAGGTAATAGAATTCATGTTTCACCTGACAGTTGGGCATTTCATTTTGTGTTTTAGTATGCCTCTAATTATATTCTCTGCTTTCAGTTAGAGCTTTGCTCCAAATGTTCCTAACCAAATGTCTTTGTCATTTTGCCTTGTCTGTTTTTTTAAAAAAAAATTACTATTTTTTAAAAGGGAAATTTATGTAACAGCTATTGTTTAAATTGTGCCCTAGTAAATGATGAGTTTAGAGTTATAATAAGTTTGATTTATTGTAAGAGATATTCCTATTCAGATATTTACAGATAGTTTCAACCTACATATTTTATTTTAGAATTGTCACCCTTGAGTTTCTCTTTAATACCACCCCAGTGTCTTTGTGTGTGTGTGTTTAGCACATTTGTTTTGTTTTTTTGTTGTTGTTGTTTTAATGGTAAGTTTTCTGGGGAGATTAATTGTAAAATGTTTATTAACATTAAATTATTATTAATTTTGAGACAAGGTCTCACTCTGTTGCCCAGGCTGGAATGCAGTGGCACCATCATGGCCTACTGCATCTGCAACTTCCTGGATCCCTCAGCCTCCCAAGTAGCTGGGACTATAGAAGCGCACTACCACACCCAGCTTGTTTTTTGTATTTTTTTGTAGAAACGAGGTTTTTCCATGTTGCCCAGCCAGGCTGGTCTAGAACTCCTGGGCTCAAGCAATCTGCCCACCACACCACATCTTCCCAAAGTGCTGGGATTATAGGCGTGAGCCACTGTGCCCAGCCAAATTATTTTTTTATACCTATGCTATTCCTTGTAATTTCTGTCTACTTAACTGGAACAGTCTCTTGTGCCTTTTAATTGGATTCCAGACATTGTATATAAAAGGACAGCAGGGACTAAGGTAATAAGATTCATGCCCAGAAGTGGGCATGCCTCTTCTGTTAGGTCATTAGTGTAGGATATTAAGTCAATTTAGTCAGTAGTGAAACTGAGTTTGGTTTTGTTGTTGCTGTAGTTATCTTCAGTTGTTCTGGTGGGCTATCATTACCTTGTGCTTAGTTTAGAGCCTGGAGTCTTAGAGAGTTTTTCTCAATAATTTTGCTCCCTTCACAGCTTTCAGCAGGCTTGGCACTGCATATGACAGATCTCTGTGCTCCTGAGCCTCTCTAGAAGTGACTGTTAAGTTGGTTCAACGCTTGTAGTAGGGCCTGGAGGGCTCATTCTTGGCCATACCCTGTGCACCTGAGTCTCAAGGGTTAGACTTTTTCAATGTTCGTGCTTCTTCCCAGATGGTAATACACTTTTGCTTTGTATTAGTGCAGGATCATTGGCATGAGTGGGTTTTCTCCCCTTTTACAGCAGCAGGTGTTTTTTGCCTAGTGTCAGGGCAAGGTAAGGATGAGGTGGAGATTGCCTTGGCCAAGTTTACCTTATGAACCTCTGCAGTAAAATGGAAATGATACTACTATCAGGTGTAGCAGTGAAACATTTAGTGTACTTTATTTGGTACTATACAGATGTTTGTTAATTAGGTAATATTTAATGCAGAAGGGATAGATTGAGCCATGGCTAAAAGGATTAGGACTTAGATGGACAGACTGAAGACATTAGGGCATCTTGGGTAGATTAAGATAAAACAATGATAGGCAGCTGCAATTTGATATGAAAGTATTTTTTCTTAAATCAGTTATTCTATACCTCAAAATGTCATTCATTCAGCTAGTCATTGTCTCTTGCTGTGCTTTACTAGAAGTTGGGGCTTCAGAAGCATATGGCTCAACTGGAACAGCAACTTGTACTAATAGATTTCCCAGTATGCTGGGAATGATCAAGGAAATTTAATTGAGGCCTGGGTTGGTTTGGAGGCAGAGGACGACAGTAGAGCATGTCTTTTTTTTTTTTTTTTTTTTTTTTTTTGAGATGGAGTCTCACTCTGTCCCCAGGCTGGAGTGCAGTGGCATGATCTCGGCTCACTGGAACCTCCATCTCCCAGATTCAAGCAATTCTCCTGCCTCCGCCTCCCAA
>NW_016806556.1:0-725 GCF_001698545.2 Rhinopithecus bieti
CTCTCGTAAATTTACAAGCATTTGTAGTTAAACTGCAGGTGTGTAGGCACTATGTTAAAACCATGGCAGGTATAAAATTTTAACATGCTTTTTTTTTTAGGATTCATAGTCTCAAGCTGTAGCAAACTGAATACTGGAGTTTTCTAACTCAAACACTCTCACAAACCATCATTCTGTGCAGTTAACAGGCAATATTTGTGAGGTGCCTCACAACTAATCAGAAGTTGAAACACAAAGCTGGGAAATTAATCACTACTAAGCATAGAATCTGTGTTAAAGAGAACTATGTTCATTTGGAAAATGGATAAGATATGGCAAAATAAAGGACAGCATAGGATAAAAGAGAAAATGATTTAAAATAGCATCTTATACAATTACATTTCATATTGAATTATTAAACTGTTAACTAGTGAGCAAATCATGCCGTGTGTGTGTGTGTGTGTATATATATATGTATATACACCTTCAGCAAATCATGCCGTGTGTGTGTGTGTATATATATGTATATACACCTTCAGCAAATCATGCCGTGTGTGTGTGTGTGTATATATATGTATATACACCTTCAGCAAATCATGCCGTGTGTGTGTGTGTGTATATGTATATATGTATATACACCTTCAGCAAATCATGCCGTGTGTGTGTGTGTATATATATATGTATATACACCTTCAGCAAATCATGCCGTGTGTGTGTGTATATATATATATGTATATACACCTTCA
>NW_016806557.1:0-2857 GCF_001698545.2 Rhinopithecus bieti
TGAGATGGAGTCTCGCTCTGCCACCCAGGCTGGAGTGCAGTGGTGCAATATCTGCTGATTGCAAGCGCCGCCTCCCGGGTCCATGCCATTTTCCTGCCTCGGCCTCCCAAGTAGCTGGGACTACAGTCACCCACCACCACACTTGGCTAATTATTTGTATTTTTAGTAGAGACAGGGTTTCACCATGTTATCCAGGATGGTCTCGATTTCCTGACCTCGTGATCCACCTGCCTGGGCCTCCCAAAGTGCTGGGATTACAGGTATGAGCCACCGTGTCCGGCCCAGGTTAGCTACTCTTATTGAGAATTGTTTTTTCTATATTCATCACAGATATTGGCTTCTAGATTTGTTTTCTGTGGTGTCATTGTCTTTCATATGAAAGTGGTGCCTTATAAAATGAGTTTTGAAGTTTTCCCCTTCTGTGTGTTTTGTAAGAGTTTACGTAGCTTGGGTATTCATTGTTTTTTGAGTATTTCGTAGAAGTTACCCATGAAACCATCTGGTCCTGTGATTTTTTTGGTTAGGCAGTATTTTATTAACATTTCAATCTCTTGTTATTTGTCTGCTTAGGCTTTATATCTATTCATTGTTTCAGTCTTGGTGGGTTTCCTGTTTCTAGGAATGTATCCACTTATTTTATCAAATTTGTTGACAAATAATTGTACATAATACACTCTTATGATCCTTGTTATTTCTAAGGCCTCTGTTTTAATGCCTTCTCTTTACCATCTGATTTTATTTATCTGAATCTTCTCTTTTTCCTTAAACTAGCTGAGGGATTGTTAATTTCATCTTTTCAAAAAAACTAGATCTTCGTCATGCCTACAATTTCAACACTTTGGGAGGCTGAGGCGGGCAGATCATGAGGTCAGGAGTTCGAGACCAGCCTGGCCAACATGGTAAAACATAGTAGAGACTAAAAATTTTTAGTCTCTACTAAAAATACAAAAATTAGCTGTGTGTGGTGGCAGGCCCCTGTAATCTCAGCTGCTCGGGAGGCGGAGGCAGAAGAATTGCTTGAACCCAGGAGGCAGAGGCTGCAGTGAGCCGAGATCTCACCACTGCACTCCAGACTAGGTGACAGAGCAAGACTCAGTCTCAGCGGCGGGGTCGGGTGCGGGGGAAGACCTTGATTTTGTTGATTTTTTTTCTATTTATTTCTGCTCTGATTTTTTTTATTCATGTCCTTTCTGCTAAGTTTTGGGCTTAGTTTTCATTTCTTTTTCTAGTTTCTTGATGTGTAACATTAGATTGTTTATTTTAGATCTCTCTTCCCTTTTAATGTAGGCATTTATTGCTACAAATTTTCCTCTTAATACTGCTTTTGCTACATTCTGCATAGTTTTGGTATGTAGTAATTTTGTTTTCATTTGTCTTGAGACACTCTTTTAATTCCCTTTTGATTTCCTCTCTGACTGAATGGTTTTTCAAAATCTTGTTCATTTCTATGTATTTATGAATTTTCTCATTTTCTTACTGTTCCTGATTTTGAAGTTGATTCCACTGTGGTCAGAAAAGATACTTGGTATAATTTCAGACTTCCCAATTTGTTAAGACTTATTTTGTTGCCCAGTGCATTATCTATCCTGAAGAATGTTTCATGTTTGCTGAGAACAATCTGTATTCTTCTGCTGTTGGGTGGAGAGTTTTATCTATGTCTGATAGGTTCATTTGGTCTGTAGTGTTATTCAAGTCTACAGTTTGTTAATTGATTTTCTGTTTGGATGTTTTATCCATTATTGAAAATGGAGTGTTCAAGTTTTTTACTATTACTGTATTGCAGTCAGTTTCTTCTTTCATATCTGTCAATATTTGCTTTTATATTTAATTGCTATAATGGTGGGTGCATATATATTTAAAATTATTATGTCTTCTTATTGAATTTAAGGGAGGAGACCAACCCTCATATTGTCTTATGCCCAATGTCTCCCTCCAAAGAAAGAAGAAGTAAAAACCAAAAGGCAGAAATGAAATCCACAGGCAGATTGGCCAGCACCACACCCTGGGCCTGGTAGTTAAAGATCGACCCCTGACCTAACTGGTTCTGTTATCTATAGATTACACACATTGTATAGGAATGCTCTGTGAAAATCCCTGTCTTGTTTTGTTCCGATCTAATTACCGGTGCATGCAGCCCCCAGTCACGTACTCCTGCTTGCTCAATCAATCACGACCCTCTCATGTGCACCCCCTTAGAGTTGTGAGCCCTTAAAAGGGACAGGAATTGCTCATTTGGGGAGCTCTGCTCTTGAGACTGAAGTCTTGCTGATACCCGCGGCTGAATAAACCCCTTCCTTCTGTAACTCAGTGCCTGAGGAGTTTTGTAGGCCTCTTGTCCTGCTACATTTCTTGGTTCCCTGACCGGGAAGCGAGGTGAATGGTGGATGGTCAAGGCAGCTCCTTAGGCGACTTAAGCCTGCCCTGTGGAACATCCCTGCGGGGGACTCCGACCTGCGGGGGACTCCAACCAGATGCAGATCCCGAGAGTGCTCCCTGGTAGGCATTTGCCCGGGTGGGACGCCTCGCCAGAGCAGGGTGTGGCAGGCCCCCTTGGAGGATCAATGCAGTGGCTGAACACCGGGAAGGAATGGGCACTTGGAGTCTGGACTTCTAAAACTTGGTAAGACTAGTCTTTGAAACTTGCCCACTCCATTTGAGTGGAAGCGTGGCCTGATCACCCATGGTGTGTCTTTATTGGCACTTTGGTTTTGGTTTTGACTTGGTTTGAATTGCTTGACAGGACCAGTCTTGGGAACTTGCCCACTCCATTTGAGTGGAAGCGTGGCCTGGTCACCCACGGCGTGCATTTATCAGCACTTTGGTTTTGGTTTTGACTTGGTTTGAATTGCTTGACAGG